>NW_028327172.1:27616957-27919987 GCF_987537825.1 Furipterus horrens | reverse complement strand
CTATATTAATATCTGCTTAAAAATTCTTGAGTTTTAATATAATCTCAGCTATCTATTATTTGTGTAAAACATGTCAAGTTATTTAAGCTCTTTTAATGTTTTCTCCTTTGTAAAATGAGCCTATACAAATATCTTGGAGTTGTTGGGAGGATTCCAAGAAACCATATATGTGATAGTTACTTTTGAAACAAAAGTATTTGGCTTTCTAATCTGGTTTTATTCACTGGTTGGTATGAATAGATGTCCTCCAAATTGTCATTCCTTCATCTTTCACTTCTCATGGGTCATCACCTACTCCTGAAGGGAAGTCTAAATATATGAGGGGGGACCCAAAATTACCTGAATTTATTTATTAAAATATTGTGTATTTATTCTCACACGTTTAAACTTCAGTCACCTTCAAAGTACTCTCCATTTGATACAATGCACATGTCATTTTTTCCCACTGCTCAAAATGGTTTTTGAACTGGTCATTTTTCATGCCTTTAGTGCTTCTGCCTTTTTCATTTCACCTCTTCTACATTGGCAAGATGTTTCTCTTTGAGAATTTATTTTTCATCCAAGAAGCAAATAAAAAGTTGCTCTGGACAAAATCATATAAATAGAGAGAATGGGCAACAGGGGTCATGCCATTTTTTCATCAAAAACTGCTTAATACTCAGTGTGGTGTGAGCGGTTGTGCTCGTAAATCACCCATCATAAAATGGATGAAAGTGCTGAAAGTGTTCAAAAAAAATTTCACTGTAACCGAATGCAGCCTCTCACAATAATGCCAGCTAGTACAGATACAGATGGGTTCCTGGAACACTCTTCTAGTGGGGAAAGCCTGTACTACAAGGAACTCACCCTACAGAAGATAATTCTATTTTGGGGGTCCCCCTCCTACATGGGAACATAGAGCACAGAAAGTTCAGTCTGGGTCTGACAGAAACTGCCTAGAGTAAGGTGAGCCAGAGTAAATGTAACTCATATCCTAGTGGTAAACTACACAGTAACCAACATGGCTCTCAAATAAAAAAAGATTGTGGGGGCCAGAAATAGGAATAAAAGATTAAAAAGTTGGAGGACATCAAAAGCTAAAAGTATGCTGAACACAGAAACAAGTGTAAACGCAAACAATAAAAGACGATTGACCCCAACATGACCACCAAGTAGACAGCTTTTTTAATTACTTGTCAACCATAGCACTATTTTAGAACCTCAGTGAATTTTTTTCCATAAGTAACCTATGCTGTGGTGCTTTAACAATGACTTTCTATAAGTCCAAATAAGAGGACATTTTAATAGTGTAATGAGGATGAAACTATGCATTTAGAGAACTGTAATTGTGGGGAGCCTTTCAGACCACAGGGAGTGGTAATCATTTAATTTTCTGCACTCATGGCTGGATTTTGCACAATGGGCATCCTGGTGAGCATCAGATGTATGTTAAGGGAGGTCTTGCCTCCTTCCCATGCTGACAGTATCCACAAAGTCGTCTATGTACTACATTAAAGACATACAGAACCACTGAGCTCATTAAAGGTGATGCAGCTGGCTGTCACTTATCCAGCAAGGTGCCTGCTTTCCTAAGAGGGACACAGTCTTTTTGAGCACTGAGAATTCAGCTTGGCCAATTGAGTGATGGGGTGTTTCACTGGGTAGGCACTATCAGTCGATGTGGAAAAACTCTCTGCAACATTGCCATCTGTTACCGGGAAGCTGACATGGGAAATTCAAGTTGAGCCATTACAAGACAGCAAAGTGTGACTTCAGCTGATTAAATTTTGTGCCTCTGGATGAAGTGACATGTTATCCAGAGAGGCATTGTTTAGTATCTAGTCCCTGGAGAGGTTAAACTTAATTTTTAGTCCTGGTCTGTTGCTCTAAGGCTAGTGAGAAGTCATCATGAATTTGCTGTACCAGTAGCAACTGAAGATGCTTAATGGATCCATTTTCCAGGAACTTTAGGGCATCTTAGAATGCTGATGCATGGCTTTCTGGTGAAGATTCTGAACTCTGATAAATAGAATTGGAATAAATTCTAAAATAGGGAAGAAACTAAAAGTGATGAAAAAGGTGGACAAAAGCATGTAAGGAATTATGGACTAGAGAAGGAGTATATCAGGTATTCACATCCTCGTTTATGCTTTAAAAAACTCTTGTTTTGTCAGTATCTGTATTTAAACAGCTTGTTGGAGATAAGAGCTACTCTGGGGTAAAATATCCCACTTTCATAAAAATTCTGTAACTGCTATTTACTATATAGGGAATTCATCACAATTCTGTAACCATTTACAGAAGTTATCATGGGCTAGTCTATGCGGTACATGATAGAGATTTAACATTAACAATAATAACGGGTATTTAAGAGTATCACTGTTACATGTCTTATTTAGTCCATGAAAACAAGTGAGGCAGGCATGTTTATATTCCCTTTTTACATATGAGACTTCCAAGAATTGTGTTTAAAGTCACATAGCTCATAAAAGATAGTGTCTGGGCTTGAAATCAATTCTGCCTGACTGCAAAGTTTTTTTTTTAACCAAAATAATATACTCCCACTGAATGAAGAAGACACATCCCTTTATCTCAAAGATTCTTTGCAGACTAGGAGAGCAAGACTTGTAAACAAATCACTTTCCCATTTAATCTTCCCATTGACTTCAAGCGCACTTAAGAGAAGTTGTATAGTCCCTTCTGTGGGCTCTCATTACCTTCATGAACTTGTCACTAACTTTTTATGGGTCCTTACCTCCTATCACCTTTTCTGCAATCAGGCATATTCAGCCATGCTGAACTTCTTTAGTCTCTCTGCACTCTCCTTCACTCTGGGCCTATGTCTCTCTTATTTTTAACTGTCGCTTGACCTGGGGATCTGAATTTAAATACAGTAGTCCCTCTCTATATCGCAGTTCACTTATCGCGGCCTCACTGTATTGTGGGATTTAAAAAAATATTATACTTAATTATTCATTGAGGATTTTTCACTACACCATGGGATTTTGCAGTACTGTATGTGTATGTTGTTAAAGTTACGTAGGTTTAAGAGTGTAGAATATGTTTAAGAACATAAGTAGTGTTTATGAAAGTGTGGAAAAGGTTAATAAGGGAGTGGGAAAGGTTAATAAGGGACTGAGAATGGTTTATAAGTGTGTGGGAAGAGTTTACAAAGCCTTAAAATATATATAAATACTAAAATAAATGTCAGGTTCCTACTTCATGGATTTTCACCTATCACGGGCGTGCCTAGGACGTAATACCCATGATAAATGAGGGAATACTTATCCAATCCTAGAGAGGCCTTTCAAAGGTACAAATCTAAATTAATTAATACTTTATATTTTCTCATTTCATTCTGTGCTTTTTCATATCTCTACCACAATTCGTAATGATGTAGTTATTGTGATTGTTTGCTTATTATCTATCTCCCTGATAGACTTAAAATTCCTATGGGAAAGAAATGCATATATTTATAGTTTATAAGTATCTTACAGAAACATCATATTAATGATTATATTGTGAGTAAGTAACTTCTTTTATTTTCTATTTAAAAATGTCAACGTTTGGAAACAACCTCTTTGATGATAATCCAAAATGAAGTGACATTTCAAATCTCCTTTTGACCTGATCAAGATTTGTTATATATGAGGAAACTTTGACTAGATAACATTGGTAAATAAGTAAACACTTGTTAAATGAGTGAATGAGTAAATTAATGAGTTAATCTATCCAGGCATCCTTTCCCTACAAGGAGACATTTGTTTATAGTGGCTCAAAAAGATATTTAACGTCATAAATCCCACAGAATCCAATGATACTAATTATGTTCTATGAGCTGGTTCCGGTTAAGTGCTAAACCTCTTCTCTGTATGCATAACTTTCACAATTAAAGATTTTAGGATAGCTAAAAAACAGCATAATAAAGTGACTTCTGATAACATTGGAATTTAGAAATAACAGCCCTTTTTTTCTAATATAGATACATTGAAGATATGTGATTATTGTATTTTTACAATATCCCTTGACACATTTTTTTTGCTATATGAAATAAAATGTATGTGGGTTTCACTTGTGTTATACTTGTAAATCTTTTGAAATTATAATCCTTGGATCATTCATTAAAAATTTGTAAACCCTTACTATGTGTCAAGGTTGTGCTAGCTACTGGGAATATAATAATGTCAATCCTCACTCTTGTGGAACTCATAGGTTAAGGGGATCCTCTAATAGCAAAAACTAACACTTGTATACTCCACTGTTCAATAGAATTTACATATCTAAACCATTTACCCTTCATAAACTCGAGTGAGGTAAATTCTACTTTACGCCAAATGTATACAAATGCAGACAGATATATAATTTGTGAATGTTTTATTTACTAATGGGAATGTAAACATTGATGTTGCAATGTGATATGGGTTACAATAGAGGTACTTGTGGGTGTGCTCAGGCAATTCTTCTTAGACTGTGTTAAACACTGAGTCAGAGTTTGCCAAGTTGAGAACTATACTAGAAATGGAGGCTGTTGCTGGAAAAGACAAAAGACATTTACAATAATATGAGTACAGTATGTTGTTCATTGAATTAGTCATCATCATCATTATATCTAATATTAATAGAGCACACATTACATGCCGTGCTTATTTCCAAGTGCTAGATAAGGCTGAACTCTTAATCCTCACAACAAGCCAAGATGTAGCTGTCACATTTATTATCACTTTACAAATATGAAAGTAAATGCACAGAGACATGGCTGTTATTATATGTCTAGCTCTCTCAAAGGAGCATGGTATATCTGGGAGGAGCAAATTATTTTGGGTGGTTGGAATGTTAAGATAATCATAGAGGATAAGGAATAAAAAAATAAGCCCGAGTCAGATCACATATATGATGTCAAGACATTTGGACTTCGAAAAATGTCATTGATGTTTTTCTGAAGAATTATGCTAAGATTTTAGGTTTTTTTTCAAAAGGCCATGCAGTGTAAAATGTGAGCAACAGAGACCAATTAGGAGAAAATTATAAAATTCTAAGTCGAGAAAGATAAAGTTTAAAACAAGAAATAGTTTTGGTGATAGAAACAATGAATTTAAAACCAATTAAATTTAGCACATAATTGACAAATGTAATCATTTGGATGGCAAGAGGTTAGAAGAAAAAGGGAAATTAATGTTCATTACATAATCTCAAACTTGGACAAACTGGTCTAAGAATGTGGTCATTTTCAGAGATAGGAACAAAGAACAAGTTTGATGGTATTTAATTATTTTAGTTTTGAAAACATTGTATTTAAAATTTTTGAGATCTAAAAAGAAATACAATTCTAGAGGTGCCTAAGGTTGTTGTTTTTAATTTAAAAAATAAGTTCTGTATTAGGTGAGATCTTATGATATTTGTCTTTTGCCACCTGGCTTATTTCACTAAGCATATTACTCTCCAGTTCCATCCAAATTGTTGAAAAAGGTAGGAGCCTAAGGAACAAAACAAACAAATGAACAAAGTAGAACCAAAGGCATGGAAACAAGGACCAGACTGACAGTGATTAGAGGGGAGAGGGGAGCAGGGAAATGGGGGAAGAAGGGGAGAAGTCTAGACAAGGAACTAGAATAAATGAGCTGTGGGCATGGACAGCTGCGTGGGGATTGACTGTGAGAACAGGGGAGAGGAGGGCAGGGCAGGGGAGAGCAATGGGGGAAAAAATGGGACAACTGTAATAGAACAACAGTAAAGACAATAAATAAATATATAAAATAAAAGAAAATCATTATGACTTTACAAATCTGTATTATTTGTAAGTACAGATTATTTAGCTATATTTCCACTAAATATAATATATTTAGTTTCTATTGTAGTCATGTCTACAGTGAAGATAATCTATTAGTTCTAGTGTCGTCCTTTAGATGTAGAGTTTAGTTTACATCACAACTTTGCTCACACGGCACTGCTATTTTGTGAAGGGAGCTAGCTAGCTAGCTTCATTCCCCTAGAGAGTTGATAGTTAGCAATACATCTGTAAATAGGTGGATATTTAATTTATATCTTTCCTTCTGAATTGAAACATTACAATTGAGTGAGTATACCCTTCATCATTTTCTATTATATGATTAGTTACATTTAATTTTTACTGTGAAAAAATATTATCATGCACATTTTGTGCATATTCTTTTAAAGATAGGATTGGGTTTATTAATTTTCTTTTCTTTTTTATATGTTTTATTGATTATACTGTTACAGTTGTCCCAATTTCTTTTCCCTTTGTTCCCCTCCGCCCAGTGACGCCCTCCCTCCAGTTGCCCCCCCCTTAGTCCATGCCCATTGGTTGTGCATATAGTTCTTCTCATCTTCCTATCTACTCTACTTCTTCCTACTATGCTTCTTAATTCCTGTGCCATTCCCCTCCCTTTCCCCTTTCCCTCTCCCAACAGACCTCCTCCCAATATGTTCCCTATACCTATAATTCTTTTCCCACTCTTGTTCTACTTAGTTTGCCTTTGTTTCAATTCCCTAGCTTCTGTTGTTGGTTGTTGTGATACAGTTTTCATTTTAATATTTGTAGTTTTGGTCTTCTTTCTCCTAAATGAGTCCCTTTAACATTTCATATAACAGTGGTTTGGATCTGATGAACTCCTTCAGTTTTACTTTGTCCTGGAAGCACTTTCTATGCCCTTCTATTCTGAATGACAGCTTTTCTGGATAGAGTAATCATGGTTGAAGGCTTTTGCTTTTCATTCCTTTGCATATTTCTTGCCTGCAGAGTTTCTTTTGAGAAATCAGCTGATAGTGTTATTGGGACCCCTTTGTACATAATTCTCTTCTTCTCTCTTGCTGCTTTTAAGATTCTCTCTTTATCTTTAATTTTTGACATTTTGATTCTAATATGTCTTGGTGTGGTTCTCCCTGGGTCCAGTTTTTTTGAAACTCTCTGCGTACCCTGGACCTGTCGGTCTATTTCCTTCCCCAAGTTAGGGAAGTTCTGCTTCATTATTTTTTTCACATAATCTTTCAATCTCTAGTTCTCCTTCTTCATCTTCTGGTAATCTCATGATTTGGATGTTGCCCCGCTTAGAGCTATCCCATCGGTTTCTGAGTCTCCCCTCACTTTCCTCACTTTTTGTTTCCTCTTTCTGCACGGGTTGACTCTTTATTCCTTCCCTACGTTCTGATATGTTGATTTGATCCCTATTTTTCTTTCCCTCACCACTTGTTTCGTATGTTTTTTTGTTCATTTCAGCAGGACTAGCCTTCATTTCTTCCCCATCTTGTTTAAGATCTGCTGTTAGGTCTATAAGTATTCTTATAACCAAGGCTCTGAACTGTGCCTCAGAAAGATTTCCTCTCTGCTGCTTCATTAGATTAGATATTTGCTGTCTGGTCAGCTGTGTCACTGGGATCTCTATCATGATCTGACAGTTTTATACTTACCTTTGCTTCCTGGGCAAGGCTGTCACACCTCCTGCACTATAGGGGGTAGAGCCCCATGCACTTGTCACTACTGGGCGACCCTTCTCACTACACAGTGGCATTTTATGTGGGGGCGTGGGTCCAAGATGGATTCTTGCTGTTTACCTTCAAATGAGAGACCTGGAGCTTCTCCCTCTGTGCCCACCCACTCTGGCCTTCACAGTCTGAGGCAATGGGGTCTGTCTTCCCTGGCATTGGAATTGCGAGTGACAGCTCTGGTGTGCAACTGGGGGTGTTCCTTGGGCATTTCTCACCTCTTTAAATACGGGTGTTTGTGTTTACCACCATCCCACCACCATCACCTCAGCTGCTGCTGCCAGCACAGCTTGACCTCTCTGCCCCAGCTGCGCCCCTCCTACCTGTCTGGGAAAGCACCACTTCTTTATAACTTCATATGTTGGACTTCCAAGTAGGTTTATTTTCTGGAACTTCTGGTTATTTCTGGTTTTGTGGTAGATGTATTCCTTCTTAGTTGTGGAGGGAGATGGAGCATGTCAGTCTAAGCCTCTATCTTGGCCAGAAGTCCGGTTTATTAATTTTCTTCATGAGGTATATCTGTGCCTTTCTCTAGTAGAAATCTGCCCGTTTTTTAAATTCTTTGATCTTTGCTTCCTACTAAATTAGACAAACCTAATCATGTTAATATTTGTTAAACAAGCAGTTGAAGTATCTTTTCAGAGGATCCACAGGAACAAGTGTTTTTGCCATTTCTATACTCCAGGACCACACTATGAATAGGAGAAGAAGAGATCTCCTTCAGCAGTCAAATCTCTGCCTTTCAACCCCACAGCCGCTACTTGGATCACAGTTCTATTTTCATTGTCAGTAGTGTGTCCTTGACCTTAATTTCAGTGACATAGAGGTGATGATTTCATAATTGGCCAGGAAAAGACATTAAAACATAGTCACACACACACACAAACACACACACTATTTTCCCCTCTATTGCTCTATACTGTATTAAACACTCCTAAAAAGGTAACTTTACAATGATAAAGTAAAAAGCCATGATGGAATAAAAGAATGAATGCATCTAGTCCAATGTAAAAGCTCATCATATTTACCTTTGTTCATGATTCAAGCTTAGAATTAGGAAAATTTTGTTTTTAATGAGTCCCAGTTCACATTCTTCTGGAAGAAATTTATCCTGGGCATGTTGAATTTGAAATTCATCTGGGAGAGAAGGAAACAAAAGTCTAGAATTAGCTGAATCTACATTACTTTGAAAAATGAATCCAAATATAGAAAATGTGAACAATGACTATTTCTGACTTTAAGGACTTGAGAAGAAGAGAGAACAATAAAGTTATTAGAACTTTTTTAATTAGAAAAAAAATAGGGAAGGAAAGAGAAATTACAAAGAGAATGACACTGAAAGATCTCAAGTCTATTATTTAAAAGCCATTTCTAATTTTGACTACGTCACTCACTATTTCACAAATCTTTGCTTTGATCTTTGTTTTCTTACTATTTGTAGAAACTTCCAAATATGCTCCTCTTCTAAAAATGCCATCACTTGAATTGGGTACTTAGGTACCCAATGAAATTTTTTTTTTCTAAGTAAATATAGTGGTTATTCCTAATCCCCCAGACACAAATAATTGTATCCTCTGTATATGTTCTAATTACCTCTGGTACATATTATTATTTGCCTGATTGCATTGCTACATTAAACCTGTCATATGAACCTAATGATTATAATAAATGTTTGTTGTGTAAGTGTATAAATTAATTTTATCTTTGAATTCTAAACTATTTAAATATAACCAGTTAATACAATTGTCTAAAATTTAAAAAAAGAAATTATCTTTTATTACTAGTTCTCTCCCTGTCCATCCAGTCTATTCAAAATCTGTAAATCCTCTCTATTCTAGAAAAATGACTTTAATCAACTTATTTTCATCTCCACTATCTCTACCACCATAATCCAAATAATTATTGCTTCTTCTTGAGCTTTTGCAATATATTTAAATTTAACTTCCTACTTGCCACTCTTGGTCCACCCATAACCGATTTTACATTTTGCAATATTCAAAGCATATTATTTTATTTCCTACCATATCCACCCCTCCAAGAAAAAAACTTTTCATCATCACTAGTAATAAAACTAAAATTTATTAGTCTTGAAAATAGGGTCCCACATGAGTTAGCCCTGGCCATTTTCTCAGATGTCATCTCTGCCAATTTCTTTATTCACTTGACTCTAGTAACAATGATCTTTGTATTCCTCAAATGCGGAAAAACTTACTGATGTAGGACTTTGCACTGTGTTTTTCCTTTCCTGGAAAAACTCTTCCACTCGCTGTTTTGTGTTTTCAGAGAAACATGAGCTGGTGACTCACTGAAAAGTACTGATGTAGGACTTTGTTCTGTTTTTCCTTTCCTGAAAAAACTCTTCCACTTACTTCTTTGAGTTTTTCAGAGAAATGTTAGCTGATGACTCACCTAAAAGTCACCTCTCCTGATTGTCCCTGCCCATTACAAAGCCATAGTCATCCTATTTTTACTTTCTTTATTCTTCTACTCATTATCATTTAAAATCACCTTATTGATTTGAGTACTTTATAATTCTTTTTCCAATGTAAATGTAATTTCTCAGCATCACCAACTTGCTCTGCCCTATGCATATTGCTATTGCAAGAATACAGGACAATGCCTAGCATGTAATAATAATACTCAAGAATTATGTGTTGAATATAAAATTAACTTGATGAACAGATCTTCAAGTCCTCTTTTAAGTCAACAGATAAAGTTTAAAGCTTGTTACTAAGAGAAGATCTTGAAATTTTAATTTTGGAATCATAGTTAATTTTATTGTTGGTTTGAAAATATGTTTTATAGATTTATTTACTTAATTAAACTTTTGTTCTTTGGAGAAAACTGTAGATCTATACAGAGGTAAATAAATGGACTCTACATATTTTCACCTAGTTTCTCTGATGGTAACATCTCAGAAAACCATTATGCAACATCAGGAGTGGGATATTGACATCTAGATACAGAACTGTTCCATTATCACAGTAATTTCCTGTGTGGCCCTTTTATCGTCATACTCAGCTCACGCTCACACTCCAGTCCTTAGTTTCTGGAAATCTTCTAAACTCTTCTCCATTGCTAAAGAGTTATTTAGAGAATAGTGTATAAAGAAAATGACACAGTATGTAAATTTTTGAGCATGGATTTTTTTTCTATTCAGCATAATTATCTGGAGATTTATCCAAATTATGCTTGGATTCACAGTTTATTCTTTTTGTTTTCTTGGAAGTCTCAATGTATTATAGTTTGTTTAACTCTTCATCTGTTAGAAGATATCTTGGTTTTTTCCCACTTTGGGGACTATTACCAATACAGATGCTATGAACATTTGTTAACAGGTTTTATGTGAACATGTTTTCATTTCCTTGGAATAGATGCTGGGGACTGTAATTTCTGGATTGTATGGCAATAGTCTGTTCAGTCTGTAGTAGAATTGCTGAACAGTTTTGCAGAGCAGCTGTGCCATTTCACCTTACCACCAATCGTATGTTAGTGATCCAGTTGTTTATTTCAGTCACTCTGATAAGTGTGTGGTTTCTTAATCTTAAAATAAAAAGCCAAAATGAGAGACAACAAGCACTTATTTGAGATCTCAAAAATCACAATTTGATAAGCATTGATGCAGAATGAAGGCAAAGGGTTTTTTAAAAAAGGGAGGGAAAATAATTACATGAAGAAAAGGAAGGCATTTCTATTGGCGCTAATCAGCTCCATTACTCTTTAGCTATACTGTACATGGTGGAGCTAATTCTGAAGAATGTCTTTAATTTCCAGTTTTTGTAGTCAGGATGTCTGTTTTCCTGTTAGCTTTACAAGGAGTTGTTTGTAAAGACAGTGTTGGTTTGCCCTGTCCCAGGTTATATTGCCCAGTTCAAACGCTCCAAAGATTCAAGGAGCAAGATATGCAAAACCTTTCCTTGGAGACAGCAGCCATGACTCCATTTCAAAATGGCTCTGTTTATTTAGTTTTTCTCAGGTGATAATCATCATGCTTGTAATTGACATTTCCTTACTGATTAATGATGTTGAACTTTTTTTTTTTTTTTTTTTTCATGTGTTTAAGTACACCTGTAGATCCTCACTGGTAAAATATCTCTAGGTTTTCTGTGCATTTTCTACTTAGATTATTGTTAATGTTTTTTTGTTTCATTCTGTTTGTATTGTGGAGTCTTGAGAGTTCTTCACATATTGGAGATACTAGTCCTTTGTGGTATATATGATGAGCAAATATTTTCTCCCAGTTTATAACTTACTTGCCTTTTTACTTTCTTAACAGGCTTTACACATAGGTAAATTTTTAAAATGACTCTACTGAGTTGAATTCATATACCATAAAACTCACCCTTTTAAAGTATGCATTTCAGTAGTTTTTAGTATAATCACAGAGTTGTGTAAAGGCATTTTTTTTTGTATTTATGAAACAGAACTAATACATTTTTTATTTTATAGATCATAGTTTTGGTGTCAAGTCTTTATCAAGCCCTAGATCCATATGATTTTTCCCCATGCTTTCCCCTCTATATTTTTAGTTTTCCCAAGTTTTAAACATTTATACTTAAGTTCTTGACTTATTGTGAGTTAAATTTTAAATAAATATGGAATTAAGGTTGAGGGTTCTGTTTTTCTTTTTGTTTTGTCCATTAATTTCTAATTGTTCTAGCACCATTTGTTAAAAAAGTTTATGTATCAATGTTGAAATCCATTTTGCTACTGTGTCAAAATTCAGTTATGTATAACAGTAAGTGTGGTTCGTCTAAATTGTCAATTTATGTGTATAGTGTCACTTTCAGTATTCTATTTTGATATCTGTTGGGTCTGTCCTGACATTTCTTATTTCAGTTCTGATATTGGTAATATGTAACCTCTCCTTTGCAGTCTATCAATGTTATAGATTATTTTAGAGAACCAGTTTTTGGTTTCAATGATTTTCTGTATAATTTTTTGTTTTTACTTTAACTGAGTCTTTCCTGATCATTATTGTTTCCTTTTTTCTTCTTCTTTTGGGTTTATTTTGTTGTTCTTTTTCTAGATTATTTTGGTAAGAGATTAAATTGTTAATTTGATGTTATTTCTCTTTTCTCATGTAAACATTTAGTTCTTGAAATTTTCTTCTCAGTGCTGCCTTAGCTATGATATGTAGTAAACTTATTTATATTCAAATTAATGTATTTTATAATTTCGCTAGTGTTATTCACAAGCATGTTGTTTAGTTTCTAAGTGTTTAGATGTTTACCTGTTATCTCTCTTATTTATTTTGTTCGATTCCCTTGTGATACTAGAACACACTGTGCTTGATTTCTATTCTTTTAAAATGGTTGAGGTTTATTTTACGGCAAACAATATGATGTATCTTGCAACGTTTTAATGGGTACCTGAAAAGAATGAGTATCCTGCTATTGTAGGGTAGAATACTGCATAAATATTGATAGATCCTGTTGGGTGACGGTGGTGAGTACATCTATACCCTTGCAGATGTTCTGTGTAGTAATTCTAGTAATTGTTGAGATGGGGATGCTAAATGTTTTGTCATAGTTTCAAATGTTCATGAAGCTCAAGTAATATCTTTTCAGTCTATTTTATCTGTTATTTAGATGGGGCAATTTCTTTCATTCTTTCTTAATGTTTGCTGATTCCCCCCACCCCCACCCCGTTCTCTCTATTCTCTATTTGAGCCCATTCACTTCATTTTTTAATTATGCAAACTCCATTTATTTCTTCTCCATAATATATTTTTATTTTCTTTTTCTTTGTTGAGGCTTTCTACATTTTCATTTATTTCAAGTGTGTTCATAATTACTCATGAAGCATTTTAATGATGGTTTCTTATAATTATTGGCAGATAATTCTAATAATTCTGTTACCTCAGTGTTCAATATGAGATTTTCATGTTCTTGCTAAAAGTGTTTTTTAATTGAAAACTGGACATTTCAGGTATTCTCTTATGAGACTCTGAGTCTTATTTAAATCATATGCTTTAGCTGGCTTCCTCTTACACCACTCTGGCAAGGTAAGAAAGAGGACAAAATCTTATTACTGTCAGGAAGTGGTAGCAGTACTGGTTCTCCTCTAGACCTCCTCTGACACCCTATGGGAGAGAAGGGCTTCTCATTATTGGTGGACAAGTGTGGGAGTTTTCACTCTCTATGCAGCCTACATTGACCTCACTCTGGAAAGCAGTGAAAGTGTTGACTATCTATTAGGCGACAGATGACAGAACCAGAGGTGGGAGTGAGAGAAGCATCTCATTACTGCTCAGCGAGGTGTCACTCCAGGCTCTCCACAGTCTGCAGTAGTACATTGGGGATAGATTATCACCGCCCACTGGGTAAGCCAGCCCTCTCTGACACCAGTATTTTGCAGGGGTTGGGCTACCTCTTTATAGCCTGGTGAACAGGAACTTAGGCTACTCACTAAGGCTTTACTGGCATGAATTGTAGTGGGGTCACAGGTTTTTTTCTATAATGCTTGACTGGAGTACAGAGGTTATTGCCTATGATTTTTGAATTGATAAGTTACCCCCTTTCACATACAGCAATTTTTTTTTATAACTTTTACTTTGTCTGTACATTTGGACTTTCTGAGTTGTGGCTTCTTCAGTACCAAGTCTGAGTTATATAAGACAAGAATCAAAAAACAAAAAACAAAAAGCACCAGCAAGACTTCATTTGTTACTGCTTCTCTGGTTAGTCTATCTTAGTCTATACACCTTTCAAAGTCTTCTTGTAATATGAGAATAGTTTTTACTTCTATTCTGACCAGTTGACCCACTGTCTTATACATGAAAGGCACTTGCATGTTTTTCTGGGGAAACAATTATTTTTTACATTTTATCATATATGTAAAATGTTAGAGTATTGATATCATATTTATATGATATTTATCATATTTATTTATAGCATAAAAACTATAGCTAAGATTTTTCAAAGTTATTAGTGATTCATATAAATATAATTATGAGTATTTTTGGGCTATATTTGCTAAAATAAACATTGTTTCTATTTATATTCTTCTCTGGTTCTCTTTTGGAAGGCTTGACATTGTTTTTCTTTCTAATGTCAGAAGTACTTTGAGGATATTAGTTTCAAGCTTAATTAAATAGACACATTTCAGTTACTGAGTCTAAAGCCAAAATCTAATTATCCTTAATTCCACAGAAAATAGTCAACTGAAATAAAAACATTTAGAATGAAAATTTTATTTTGTAATTTGTGTGCTTTAACAACATTAAGAAATAGTAATTTTCAGACTTTTCCCATAAAAATTAGAGTGTGAATTTTTAACCCATTCTAATTCAATGTGTGAAAGGTCTTTAATTTTAAAATTCTATGTTCAAACACGTTGATGTGCATTTTTCAGTACTGGAGTATTGACTCTCATTTTAGTTTCAACGAGGTGTTAAATTCCCCTCGTTTTCAATTTTCACCTTTTTAAAGTAGTGATGATGATAATATGTACCCCTTATGCTCAATGGTAATATTGCAACTAAAGAAACTTACTTAAACATAATTTGTCAGTTACCGAATACTTGTACTGCCCATCTCTCCACTCATTTGTGTAAATTGAATGATGTAAAAGTGATTTGAAATGTCAAAAACTTAAAGTATGTTATGGTCTCTGAAGAGTTTTCCATTTTAGGTTGATGACATGGTGTCAGATACGGTACCAAAATATGATACTAGAATCACCAGACTCTTGAACAGTTAATTTCATCATATAAAGTACATCGTCGGAGCTTTGACACGTTAATGGAGAAATGCAATTTACTTCTATGGGAAACACATACACACAGTCACATACATATACAAACTCACCATGTGAGAGGGCATATTAAGTTACTACAAAGTAGGTCAAGGCAAAAATCAATAAGAGATGACATAATTTACCAGAGGTTTCAACTAAATTCAGGTCTGAGTTTTAGTGAGCACACACAAGGTGGCCATGCTTATTGCTGGGTACTGAAAAATGCTTATACCAGTTGGAAATAACCTGTCCACCTTGATCATTTCCCTGTAACTCATATGCTTAGGACCTTCCAATGGTTAACACATGTATCAGCTGGGCTTTCCATGATTCTGCTCCATGATTAAGCAACTAATTACTTGATTGGTAAGTGTTTTAACTGTTTGATGCCCATACTTTTTAAACTCTCTGAAGACAGATTGAGAGGTTGGAGTTGATTTCGGTTAGCCTGAAACGTGCCTGGTCTTTTTGAAGAAAGAAATAAAAAATGGGCTGAACTTCCAAATTTGGCTTTTGTTTTACTTCTGGCCTCCACATCACTCAGCTTCAACATCTATGCCCACAGACCGACTCCATGGAGCAACTGCAGTTTGCTTGGCACTGTGTCTGTTCTATGGTCTGCAGTGTCTTTCCTGACTAATTTGTATTCATTTTATAGAATCTTAATGCAAAGAACAGATTTACCTGTCCTACAAATGTGATATGTTATCACTACAAGAATAGGGATTTAAAGTCAAAGAGATTCTAGTTCAAATCCAAACAATTTTGCTTTGTCACTAACCTTGAACAGGTTAGTGTCCTCTCCTGAATCTCAGTTTTCTTATCTTTTGAAAATAATAAACCAAGATAACATTTTAAAAGAACATAGCACAAGATCTATCATGAGCTAAACTTCAATGCAATGAGTTATTTAGGCATTCATTCCTGACATAGGTCAAGAGCTCTTGAGAGTATGGTTTTCACCTTAAAAAACATGAAATTTAGAGGGACAAAGGTGTAAAAAACTCAGCCAGTATATGTAGGGGGACATATTCTACAGAGGGATAGGTGAATGGTGCTATGGGAACACACAGGAGTGCCACTCAGGTCTGTCTATGTTGTTAGTAAGACTTCCATGTGGAAATTGTGCAGCTGGATAAAGGGAAAATATATATAAATGAAAGACTTTGAAAGGGTTACATAAATCTAAGGAAGCCAACAGTGGCTTAAAATAATAAAATCAAGGTTACTTGCAGAAGGATCTGCCATTACTTTAACTACTAATAGAAAAATGGGTTCTATAGTTGGATTTTCATTTTGTCATTTGTTTTGATATAACACAGATTCATATAGAAACACAGAATGGAACTTCGTAAGAAAAAGGACTTACCTGGTATTTGCCCATTAGATGACATATCCTGTGTGAGCTGCAAATGTACCTGTTTGGTTATGGCTATTTTCTTACACATAGAACACTATCTAACAGTCACTAAGTGTTTCAATAATTAATTATTAAACATTTGTTGTCTTCCATTTACCAATGTGTTGTTGCCTCTATATAATACTTAGGAAGAGGCAAATTTGTCTAATATAAATCGCTGACATTTTATAAATATTTATAGTTTACATAGTATTGTTTATATTCAGGGTTTGATTTCATCTTATCAATGCCTTTGAAATATATTTAGTTTTAAAAATACTGACAGGCTAAATATTATCTCTAATATACAGAGAGGAAAGCTGAGGAACTTATAAGTAAAATGAATGTTCTAGCATTACTCAAGTTGTATGTCTAAGACCGAGTTCAATGCCAGAATCTCAGATTATACCATCTGGCCAGCATTCATTCATGGTGTATTGACTTATTTGTAACAAAGTGAGTGATATTTATTAGAGTACCTAGTGAAAATAAAAATAGTAATTTAATTTTCTTCGTCCTCAAAAACTCATATTTCAGAGGGAGAGACAGAGGAGTAAATCAATGATAGCAATAGAATCGAGTAAATCTCCTGGTCAAAGATAGAGAGTTGTAGATATTTTGACTGTCCATTCTTTCAATAGCCTATTAAAATGAAAATAAAGGAATAAACCATATATAAAGTCACAATTTTAAGGACTGAGTTTTCCAGAAATGGTTTCCCTGAAGGACAAAGAGAGAAGAGAGCTCATGGTTACAGTGATATTTTATTAAAGGTATGGATCTTAAAGGTCTAAGTCATAGACGTGACAATGCATAGTTACAAAAAATAATAGTGTGACCATTTGACCAGGAAAAGTAGACCTGCTCTCTCACCCTAACTATGTCATGGTTACCTATATAGTCACGGATGGTTTCCTTCACTTATCTGGTCCCCACGTATATTAATAAAAAGTGCATAGTTTTTCAAAAAAAAAATAGCACTGCTATTACTATTAGGTTATATTTAAGAAGTGAAATAGATAAATAGGCTAATAGACTGTGGTAAAATAAAGATATCAAGGAACAGGAGAAGAAGAGTAATGTTAATGGTGAAAGGGGTGAGAGAGAAGGAGCAACAAAGACTGGTAATGACAATGAGATATTAAAGGTTAGTATTTTGTACATGGAACATTTGAAGAAAATGACAAAGTCCACATTTATCAGCCATTTGCTTAAGTAAAGGTGAAAGTCCTTGGAGAAAATATTAAGAAACATTAGGTTGAGAAATAAATTGTAGTATTCCACAAATACATGAAATATTCCTAAGTTCATGGAGAAACCTCTGTTTTAGAAGAGAGATAACCAGACATTCAAATAATATTGATAAAGAGGTATGGAGAGTAGATTAAGCTGGGTGGTATGGGATTTGAAGAACATACTTGTACATGAGAATGGAGATGTAATGAGTGGCAAGCAGTGAAAATATCTTGGCAAATGCCCATATTTTCCATCCACCAGCCTTAGGGTATATGGGGAGTGGGCACGTAGGCAGTTAAAAGCCAGAGCTTGAGAATTCAGTTTGCCACATTCTAGCTTTTTAACCTTGAATTACTTTAGAGTCCAGTTTCTTCTGTTATAGAGCGGCAACTTCACATAGTTATTGTCATTATAAATAAGGCAATGTCCTTGAATTGCTGAGTAGAGGAGTGCCTACCAGTGATTCCTCAACAAATGGTGGCTTTCTCCATTATCCTTCTCCACTGAGGGAAGCTGGGCGTGGGCGTGGTCATGGAGGAAAATCAGGTTTCAGCTAAGATAAGGAATATCAGAGAAGAGCCTATATTCTCTAAATTTTGCTCTCCTGTCATCTGTAAATATATTCATCAACCTCCAGTGATAAGCAGGATTTAAAACACTGACTTACAAGCAGGAGAAAATAAATTAAACTACTTCTCAACTGTGAAGTTATAAAATATATTTCTGAGTGGAACTGCACAATGAATTATAATTGCATTTTTCCCCTTTAGACATTCCATCAATAGTTCCTATTGCCTTCTCTCTTGGTAGACTTTCATCAGTGAGAAAGTAACCTTTCAACCAGTTACAAAGGTGAGCTGGGAGACCACAATCAATGAATCACAAAGCCTTTGTAAATGGCACAGCCAGTTTCATAATATCCTTCTAACCTTTACTGAACTCTCGCCAATTATTTGTAATGAAATGACTATTGTGAATCTACTCTATAGGTTAACATAATGATGAAGCCTGGTCAGTGTCATGATGACTATTAAAGTCAATACAGAAAAGATGGCATCTTGTTCCAGGACTCTGATCAACACTAAATTAATAGACCTCATGAAAGTGAGTGTGTAGTTCACTTTCTCATGGCAAAAGTCTGAGATGGTGTGTGAAAAAAGACCACAGGGAATAACATGCTGAGGGTGGTGGGGACTGGGTGGAAGTGGACAAAAGGGGGAAAAATGGGAGACATGTGTTGCTGTGTAAACAACAACAAAAGACAAGTACCATGTTATTTTCTGGGTCACATGAAAGGATATGTTCTAGTTTTCTTTATGATAGGGGTCTGCAAACTCCAGCCTGTAGGCCAAATCTTCCCTGTTGCTTATTTCTGTACATACAGTTCTATTGTAATACAGCCACACACATTTGTTTGCATATTCTTTCTGTCTAATTGTATGCTGACTTACGGAGTTATGTCAGAGATCCCATGGATCTTAAAGCCTATGATATTTACTTTAAAGAAACAGATACTGTACATAAGAAGAAAACTTGGAGAGATATTTGGTTATCCTTATTTTTGCTAATTTATTAAGGCAAGGACTTATTAACAGATCAATATAGGTGATACATAACTTTTTGTTCCATGAATATTAACGTAACAGGTTCAATGTTTTACATCTTAAATGTACCAGTGAGAGTTTTATTTTACCTCGCCACTAAAATTACACTTTGGAAGAAAAAAAAAAAAAACTCTTAACATTTTAGGTTAGATGCAGTCTATTGTCACTACTATTACTGCTGGGAAAAAATTCCAAAAGTATGCTTGAATCACACAGCCTGTATTAAGTAGTCTTTGGAGTACTTTGATCTTGTTGTTATTTAACTAATGTAAGGAATAAATTAATACTTTTGGTCGAGTGGAAAGACAAAAATAAATCAGCCTAATTTAAAACTCTTTAATAAAGATATGAGCACACATATATCAGAGAGATGCTCCATAGTACAAGAATATATGTGAAGTGTCATTTCTTGAGAATTAGAAATTTCAGTCAATATTTAGCACCTTGAAGTAGACACAGGCAAGGCCATGTTAATGGTTCTTAGGAAAGCAAGATTAGATCATCCTCAGTGACTGAAAAAATGTGCCCATGGAAAGGAAATTTTTCACCTTCGAAAAGAAATTTCTTGACTTCCGGAATTGTTAGTTCTCATTCAGGCACTGTCAGGCTGCACAGAGCTTTTTCCTTAGTACTAGGCTATCTCCTCTGGGTAGCAAGTATATCACTAGGGCAGGAATTGCAATATAAATCCTTTTTTTTTTTTTTTTTTAACTACAGTGAGACATGTGACTGTTATAACTAACTTCGCTTGCCATGATCCCAGGCTCTTCAAAAACACTCTTATGGCAATTTACCATGTAGAGGCAGAACACAGAAGAGAGATGTTCTCTTGCAGTTGGTAGATAACTAGTCTTCTGCTTCAAACACCCATCTTTAAGAGGTAGCTTAACTTCAGTCTGCCCTGCAGAATGCAACCTCTTTGAAGGACTGGTGATTCAGGATTTGAACCTGCACGGGTCAGAGCCAGACCCTGGACTAAGGGAGCCTTACAGTGTAAAACCACCAGTGACTCCTCACTTAAACGATATGATTCACTCCTTTCTGAATATAACACATGAGATTACAGCCCTTTCCCTCCACATGTGTATGTTTAACTGAATTTTATTAATTTTTATTATGTATTCTAAATAGGCTAAACAGTATCAAAGCTATTCAAACATATTGGACCCTGAAATATTTACTGTATGAGGAATTTTCAGTTTCTGGCATTGGACTGAGCTACTGATATTTCATTCATGTCAAAGAAAATATAAAGTAAATTATACTCTGGAGTAAGGAGCATGGATAATTGAACACTATTTTTATTTCCATGCTTTTAAATTTTGAAGCATAAAGATAATTCTTGTAAAATAATCAGACACACATTTGGGAATATGCCTTATCTATGCTTGTAGCTTATGTTTATCTTTTTAAAAATTGCTGGTCTTTGGTCATTTATGCTTTTCTGCTTTGCTCACAGCAGTGCAGACTCTATTCAATAATGTGCCATGGATTTCCATGGAAATGAAAATAAGGATGGCTTTCTTCCCTGCTATTTCACAGACACCCACTTATATATTTAAGACTTGGACTGGGATAGTTTTTGAGGTACTCCTTTCTTTTCTCAAATTAGGTGCAACAGAGTCCTGATTTATTTAGCATAAAAACATTATTTAAGTAATGACTTCATGGTGGTTTGGTCTGGCATGTAGAAAAATAAAGACAAGAGAATATATGTGTGATTGTACATGTATATATGAACACAAATACTTATATACAATATTTACATATACATATACACACAAAGCAATGTGCTAACTAAAGGAGTTAATACAACAGATTATATGTAATATATATTATATATAAACAAAACTATGTGCTAAGTTCTGTAAAAAATGCAAAGTTTTCTGAAACAAATTTATCTTCTCAGTTGAGAATAACAATTAATACAGGAAAGAGGACATGAGAGTATAATGTACTGATCACTAAGCCTGACCAGCTAGCAGATAGCTTGCTGCTACTGCCTATTTCTGTCACTGGAAGTGGTCCAAAATGGAAATAGTCATTTTCTGGTTGTTACAGAACTGAGTTATCTATAGGTATTGTTACTTTATACTAGTTTTCAGAGTGGTGAATAAACTTAGTTGACATTTGAGGATATGTTAATACCTACAAATTCATTAAAATTCTGTAAGATGTTTTACTGTTGAGTTGTCAGACAATTAAATAGAATAACTTATATAGGTATTGATAAGCTAAAATGTAAAGTCAAAATAGAATAATTACCCACATGTGTATATTCAAGCATTGTGAAGAACATAAGAAAGATTAGGCATTTGGTAGTGCTGCGAAGGAGCTTGCCATTTTCAGATCCAATAAGTATTTTTTTACATGAATAGTTTAAAATAAATCTGAGCTAAATGTTTTCTAGGAAAAAAGATCCACTTTAAATGTCATAGAGTTTGCACATAGAAGTAACGATGGTTAATGTTTAACATGCCTTCCCTATCCCATTATAACTGATGTTCTTTTATCAGTAAGATTTGACAAGTATCCTTTCTGATTTTGCAGGAATCTTATATATGCATCACAGAATATTCCTTGTATGAATCCCGGGTCTCTAATAATCAGCACCTAAAAAAATCCCTGTCTTCCCATCAGGGCAATCTTAATATTATCTCCAACAACAACATCCATATATCAAAAAACAGATGTACTCCCAACATCTCAAAAACCTGCCTAGCATATGTGGAGAAGGTAAATAATTATGATACAATGCACTAACCTTCATCACAAAAAGGGACAAACTCTCCAACATGGAAGGAACTTCAAAATGTCATGAGAATATAGGCAGCCTGAGGTACTCAGATATATTTACTTTTTAGCAGTTGTGGAGATATTAGGATTATCCAACTTGTTTGAGAGTACACAATTTTTAACTCCTTCAGTAAAGCGGTGTATTAAAGAATGACATGGACTGCACCAATAGATATTAAAGGAATAAAATATGGCTGGACTCTTGTTTGGAAAGAAAAATGAAACCTTAAAGAATGTTGGGGTCTAGAAGGAAATCTGAACAAATGGAGTAAAACTTTACTTTGTTTTTATATGAACTGCATTTTTCAGCCCTAATGATTGTCTTGTGTCCTACATGCTAACCACATGTAATATTACCTTTATGTGTAAATGGCATTTCTGCAGATTTATTTATATTTGTCTTAAGTCTACATTCAAAAGCATTCAGGCCCTGGCCAGATGACTCAATTAGTTGGAGTGTCATCCCATATACCAAAAGGTTGTGGTTTTGATCTCTGGTTAGGGAACATACCTAGGTTGCGGGTTTGATCCTGGTTGGGGCACATATGGGAGGAAACTGATTGATTTTTTTTTTTTTTTTTTTTGCTTCCATTCGAGAGTAGAAGATACATGAAAACATCCTATCCAAAAACAATAAAATAGAATTCCCAAAATGCTTTCAAACATTTTAAAATAAAACTAAGATATATAGGTCATCTTAAACCAAACCCAAATATATTAAGGTTGACTTTAGATGTCACTGTATTCTTAGCCAAAATACCTAAGTTACGCCATTCAAAAATTTTAAATACTTTTCTGAAAAGTCAAGTTTCCATTTCAGTTACATAAGTCACCCCAGTGAAAAAGATCAATCAATCAGATCCTAAAAAATATAAGATACTTGAGAGGGCAAAAATAGTGGGAAAATCTATGTATTTTTCTAAGTTTCACTGTAGTAGATATTATTTTTTTAGAAGTCCTAATTGGCATGAATTAAAATATTTTTGTAAAAAAAATTCAACTTTGGTCATAATATATTTTTAAAATTATGTTGGGGAGGAATAAATTTCACTCTCCCCTTCTAGGTTCCTTTGGCTGTTCTAATAATTAAATTGAAATGTCACAGATTAACAGGAGAAAATTCAGCAACTCTATTTCTGGATAAGGCCTTTTCTATAAACTATTTTAGGCAGTTAAGGGCTGGTAAAAAGAAAAGCTTCCTGAGTTTTCTGTTTCTTAAAAATAATCGGCCTAAATTAAGCCTCGTGCCAAATAGACACATGTTGAAATAGTGAATTTTGCTCTCATACAATCTGAATCTGCCTTTATAAAAAGTTTTACATAAAACATTTATTGTAAATTTTGATCTATTTCACATATTTAAGCATCACTTCTTTTCTATCTCAAAAGGAATTAATAGATATCTCAAAATATGGCTACCCATATTTATAAAATTATGTAGTTAAGCATACAAATTTTATTTTCTCATAAAATGAACAGTTAACTTTTTTCTAAATAACGTATATAATTACCTTCAATTAATTTAGAATCATCACTTTGAACATCATTCAAATTTTGAAAATGGAAGCATAAAAATATTTTTTTTATTTTTATTCATGCTTAATAGTTCATTTTAATTTCATTTTTATTATTCTTTATTCCCCTGCAATGGCCACACTGCTGTCCATGCACATCATGAGTCCTTTCTCTTTTCCACTCCATCCCTCCACTCCACAACCCCCAACCCCAGAGCCATCAGCCTGCTCTTAAAGCAGAAAAATGTATTTTTAACTGGTAAAATATTTGTGTCTGTCTATTGTGGGAGAGGGCAAAATTCTCCCCACTTTCCCTCTTGTTTTTTAAAATGAGGTCGGAAAATGAAGAGAAGAAAATAAATGTTTAATGTGTATACAAGGGAAATTCACATAAACATGAAAATTTCAGGAATAATAAAACAATAAGGCAAAAGGAGGGTGTGTGTGTGTGTGTGTGTGTGTGATTTTGGACCAAAGAGCAGATGATAGGAGTCTGGGGCTTCAAAAGGAAGTAAGGCAATTTGCAAGAAAATGAAGAGTCAATGTTTTGTGAACAAATGTTTGCTGGGCCCCCTAGAAACAATGAGTCACAGAGAGGACTTTGCTCAAACTTCCCTGCTGGGTTCCTCCCTGTAGGCCAGATCTACTTCAGATTAAACTATAGTTACCTATAGTAATACATAGTTCCTTCCTGCAACATGCCTTCTATCTTAAAATCTTTAGGCAGTTAGCTGGAAGGCCAAAGGATTTTCTTGAACCATTGGGTCTTAAAAATAATGATCTTTAAACTATATTCCAAGATTTTGATGTGGCAAACTTTGCTCTTCTTTACTGCTAAAAGATAATAAAGTTTCACTTAGTTTTACTATTAAATTAAAAAAGTAAAGAGCGGGAGGCTGCCTGGGCCTCGGAGGGGAAAAAAAAAAAAAGTAAAGAGCATGGAATCTAGAGACATAACTTACCAGAAGCATGATCTTGATTAATTAAACAAATTTCTTAATTTTCTATGCTTCCACTTACCACTTCACAGAAGGCTGTTTATCAAATGGGTTATCAGAGAGATAGGCTACATTCATATAAGTTTTATTGCTGTGTATCATTGTAATTATTCTATTTTATTTAATTATTGTTGTTCATCTCTTGCTGTACCTAATTTATATATTGAATTTAGGATAGGTATATGTGTATAGAAAAAAAAAACAGTATATACAAGGGTGAGGAAAAGTAGGTTTATAGTTATTTGTATAGATACGCAAGTTATGATTGTTACAATTGTTTTATTAACTCAAAAGAATGTCAAAATGGCCTAGTGCACATATGTACAATCTTGTAATGATCATGAACACAAGTGATATAAATAAATAATTCTATGTGAGAGAATATGTTCATATTTATATTTAAATATTTTGCTTCTACAGTAGAGAGGTAGAGAGATTTCTGATCTGCTATATCGGCAGCCGTCCATCTCGAGAGACGATGGTGTAGCTTCTTAAGAGTCTATCTGCACCGCCGAGAATGGCTGTGCAGTCCGACTCGGGAGTGACAGTGTCTCCTCCCGTGTTGAATCGACATCTTGCGATGACGCTGGAGTGTCCTCTCCAGTGAAGCTGAAGCTATAGAGCCTGGGCAGGGTGATATGGAGGGTCTGCTGTTGCCCATGCAGCAGACCCCCCCCTCTCTTCGCAGCTGAAGGGTCCAAGGGAAAGACGGAGTCAATACAGCTTGGCTTCAGGTGCGCCGCAGGAGTTGCCGGTGTTGACTACAACGTCAAACCGCCTTAGGGACTCCGGCTCCGGATTTTCTGTCGGGGTTTACTCCCTTAGCCTTTCCCCTGAAGAGGTATGCCGCAAGGCAGCGGAGGTTTTTTGGAGTCAGAGTTTTCCTTCTCTGATGTGCCCTGACTGGAAGATCGAACCAGCGACACTTAGCTCGCAGGCCGACGCTCAATCCACTGAGCCAAACCAGCCAGGGGCTGATCTGCTAAAGTAGAGAAAAAATGTGATGGTAACCTAAATTATTGGAATTGAAAATACATACAGATTGAAAAGAGGTTAAAGATGTGGACTAATTCAGAAATGCTTTAAAATTAAAAGCAGGATGAATTTCTGGCTGGCTAGCACTGAAAAAAAGAACAATAGGTGTCTATAAGTACAAGAATAATTGGTAGAATCAGAACTAGGAACCAGTTTCCACTGGACCACAAAACAAAGAACACTTACCACATGTAACTACTTCAAGAGAAGTGGTCACTTTTTTTGCAATTGGACAATGCAATTGGTTCCCCCTAAAAAATCTTCTTTACCTCATGCCAACTACAGGAGTTGTACTCATTGCCCTTAAGACCAGTGAATATCAATAACAATGGAGATCATTAAATAATTCTGAACAACCCCCAGGCACTTGCTTTGTAAGGCAGATGGCAGCAGTTGGGTTAGTTGTGTTATCCTTAATTTATATTTAACACACAAATTAGTCACTAATTTTTGGAAGCAACATACCTAAGACAGACATTCCGGACAATTAATTTGTTGGACTCTTGTTTTATGATTTGCAGTGATAAAAAAAAAAAAAAAAAAAAGCACTCTCTGTTTCCCATGGTTGAACATTTTACTCTGGGGTAATTGTAACTAATAGAGTATTCACAGTGTAATTGTTCCCCATTTATACAACTGGTACCAGATCAGCCTGAACTCCAGGGCTACACAGAACAAATTATATTTCTTCTCCGAAGTAATGGTATTTCCCAATTTTCAGGCACATTTCACATTTACCCTCCATGACTAGTAATCACTGCAATAGATTCAGGAACTTCCATCCCAGGACTGAGTATTACAGCAGAAATAATTCCACCTCCTGCTGTTTTTGTTTGAAAGTGTGCAAAATCCTAGATTTGCAGTTTCCAGCCAAAGTTCTTATTGTCTTGTTTGGGTGGAAGGAATGTTTGGCTCTTTCTGGTGTTCTTATAATGTCAATTGCTGGCAGCTAAGCCTGCTGACATACTACCAAGTGCAACTTTCAGATAAGAAGTATAAGAACAGCATGAGGGTTAATCCTTCACAGTCTGCCTTTCCTGGGCACTTCAGTACAGCCCACTCAGATGCTGTTTACACTTGTGCAATGAAGGGTGAGTTTTCATCTGCCGACTTCCTCCTGTTCATGTCGCATAAAGTAGAATGCTATGCGTGCTCTCCCCTTTTCTAATTCCTCCTGTTTTTGCTCAGCTACCCAAACCATATGCATGCAGCTAGAGTGGACAGCCAAAATGATACATTGATTTGCAGGGGATCACTTGTTTTATGCACATTTTTACCCTTCATGCAGATCACATAGCAAATGAACGAGCCTCTAATGGAGGACTCAAGCAGGGATAGAAAATACATCAACGTTGATGCCAATGTTCAAACTAACCAAGCCAACAAGGACTACCTCACAGGAAACGAAATCACAAAAGAAGGCAGATGGATTTCTTGACTATGTCAGCACATACGTTTCTGGTTGTTATTTTTTATTAGTTTGGTTTGGGTCCCTCTTTGTTTATTTATTTACTTTTGACACTTCAGTAAAGTCTTGCTAGAATCAAGTACAAGAAAGACCACAAAAATAAAACCCATAGTTGTTAGAAAAGCATTTAAGAAAGAAAATAATTGAAAAAATAAATACAGTGCAGCTTATTTATTTTTATTGGCCTAAAGGTTCAGGGGTAGCAACTATTGAATAGAAATCTCTTCACATAGAACCATGAATATAATACCCATTTTCTTATCTTTCTTTGCCTGTGTTTTATTGGCCTAACTCAAATTTAAAATGTTGTGTCTAAATCACAATCCTGTTTATGTATAATATTAGTTACGTGTAGCCTGCTGCCATTGTGTCCAATACTGATTCACATTCTCAGCTTACTATCAGACTATCTACTTCTGCCTTCTGCAACTTTGGGAGATAAAGTAAATGTGTTTTCAAATAGAGAGGCCACAGACAATGATACGGTCAGATATTCAACAACCTCTACTTTCCTTTGAAAAGTTTCTTGAATATATCGCCACCGGAGTATGTCATTTGTTTAAAGGCCCACTTCCTATCAAATCAGATCTTTGAATAATTGTACGATGTTGAACATGCCAGACTGTAGCCACTCAAGCTCCTTTAAGATGCAGATTGTCAGGGGTTTCTTGGCTACACAGGACACTGGAATTAAGCCATCGCAACAGAGGAACCTTTAACTCAAGCATTTCCACAAATTTCAGGTTCCAGGAAAAGGGAAGCATACTGTGTCCAATTTATCTAATTAGCAGAATACCTCCTAGTTTGGTCTATTAAAAACCTGTCAGTATTTTATCCCCTAAAATAGCTTTCACAAATATTAAAACATAGATATAACATGGCTGTCTTTAATTTCAATGTGGCTAATATTTGGTACTTTATTATGTTGTTATAGTTATTTCTTGAGAGTAAGGGAGAACACTTAACTTGCATATTTACATTGTGTGCCCAATGTGAGGGTGTATGTACCTTTAGAGACATTCTGTTTTCCATAAAAATAAAATGCACATAAAATCTCATTAACTTGGTCCACTAACCCTTCTAATCAAATGGCTCATTCACTGAACAGAGACTAGAAGCAGGCTCCCTTCAGGAAGACAGACCGGAGTTCAAACCTAACTTTGTCACTCATGAGTTGTGTTGCTTTGCACTGGCTGTGCTTCTAAGCCTTCAGTTCTTCATCTGTAAAATGTGAATTGTAGCAGCACCAGCTTCGTATGTAGTGCCATTGAAGTGATTTAATCTACTCAGGTTTAAGGACTGAGAGTGGCTTTCATAAGAGCTCAGTGAATGCTGCTCTGTGTGCTTATTTTTATTGAGCTCAGAGTAACTAGACTGAACACAAGTGCTGTGTGCATTTAAAAATGAGAAAGCAGAACTGGATATTTGATTCCCAAACGAAAAAGAAAAAAGTCAAATACTTGTAATAATTCATGATATTAGTGTTTTAAGATATTAGTGTGTTTTTAAATTTTGCATGATGGAAATCATAAATAACAAGGTTATAAGATATTGCATTTAATTTCCTCATCTAAACAAGCAGTCAAGGGGTGTAATATCACTGGCATTGGTACAGCTGGTCAGTGATACCATCCGAGTTTTCTACCTTTATGCTTCACCATATTAGTATTTGGACTTCTGCTCTTCTACTTTGTAATCTGATGGTTGCAAGATGACAGCTTCTGTGGAAGTCCCCACATCCATGTTTAAGGAGGGAAGAGGGGTTGAACTTCCGTTCCTTTTTTCAGGAGGAAACATAATTTCTCATAGCCCTTTAAAATACTTTTGCTCATGTCTCTTTGGCCATATCTGTGTCTGATGGTTTCTCCAAGGTGCAAGGTGGCTAAGAGAGCAAGTAATTCATGGAGGACTGTGCTCCCAAGATATTATCATGGCTGTGTGAGCAGGAAAAGAAGTAGAGGAATGAGCATCAGGTGAACTACTTTAGTGGATAAATAGTCAACGTGGGAAACAATAGTTATTTGGTATGACTTGCATACACTCATTTTATAGTTCAATATTTGTTTCAAATTGAATTACATATGAGGAGGAGGCACCATTTACTTCTTATAACATTGGGCTTTTGAGGTTTTAATTCAGCTCTATTAGAAAAAAATTATTTATTCTGCATTTGAGATTTTTATGAGATATGTATGGTACATGTGTGTATGTGTGTGCACTTCTCTTTTTCCTAAGAAAACAGCCCTGGCTGTTGTGGCTCAATGGATTGAGAGCCGGCCCGGGAATCAAAGGATCCCCAGTTCAGTTCCCAGTCAGGACACATGCCTAGGTTGTGGGCCAGGTCCCTGTTGGGGGATCATGAGAGGCAACCACACAGGAATATTTCTCTTCCTCTCTTTCTCCCTCTCTTCCTCTCTCTCCAAAAATAAATAAATAAAATCTTTAAAAATTTTTTAAAACAAATAGCAATGGGTGAAATGTCATTTGAAAAATTGTCCCCCATTTCATTTCATCCCATCTTCCACCTATGCTCCCTGTGACTTTCTATTTTTCCAATATGCCAATTTCACCCTCACTCACAGCATCTGCAGTTGTTTCTTCAGCCTTCTCCACCCCTACATTATTTCATTAATTTAACGCCTGCTTAATGAAGTACCTAACTTTATTTTTCTGCCTTGAATCACTGAGTTTTTAAATTATTATTGGTAAACCAAATTAATTAAATTCATAGAAAAATAAAATTATGAATACTCAGAGCATAGCCAGTAATTAAATGAACAAAAATAAATAAATTTTCTACTGAATAAAAACTCATGGATGTCTTATAGCATTGTTTTTTTTTTTTTTTTCTGGAGAATACTGTATATGACTGGGGTATAGGTGATGATTCCAGGGAAGTTCTGGAAATTATCTTCTCTCATGAAAAAGTAGATTGCTTGTAACTTGATGAACTAAACTGTAGTTATATACTAAACATTTTACTAATTGCAAATCACTCACAAAGGAAAAGAAAAAAAAAACAAGCATCACTTTGGTTATATGGCTTATGCTATTATCTAAGTTTCTCAGATTACATTATTGATCCTGTATTGATTTGGAAGTTTTCAGCTTAATTAAAGCATTTATAGTCATGATATTCATGATATTAGCTGAGGTTACCTAGGAAGTGAGAGCAAGCAGGAGAAAAGAGGTACTCTAATTGCTACCTCGGACGTTCATGGTGCCCTCCATCCCTGGGGGTGGGTACATGAGAAGGAACCAAATAGCAGAGCCTGACAAATAATGAACATTGAGACAGATGGGGAAACAAATGTGATTAGGCCCTGGAAGCTGAGTAAAGAGAGCTTTTCAGAAGAAGAGACTGCAGTACTGTATATTTGAAATTGTTGAGAGTAAATATTAAGCATTCTCACCATACACACACACACACACACACACACACACACACACAGTTTACTATGAGAGATATTGGTTATGTTAGTTGTCTTGATTGTAGAGAATATTTCACAAGGTATATGTATACCAAATCATCATGCTGTAGGCTTCAAATGTGTACAACAATATTCATCAATTATGCCCTAGTAAAGCTAGGGGAAAAGGCACACTGCCATGAGGCAAAGTAAGATGTGAATTGAGAACTAACTGTTGGTTTCAGTACTCTGAATGTCACTAGTAACTTTAATAACATTTATTTTAAAAGAGCATTGGGGATGAAAGCACACATGTTATAAGACTAGAAGAAAGTAAGGAAAAAGATACTGGAGTGTAGATCACTCGTTAAAGGAATTTTGTTGAAGAAAATGAATCAGAGATACTAGACAATAATCGGATGATGGTCTATAAGACTAAGATAGTTTATTTTCCTAAGATGGTCTTTTAAGGCATATATTTTGTGGTTTGTATTTTAAGACAAATCATGATATAGAGGAAAGAATGAAAAGATAATTTGCTAAAGTGTTGTCCACAAAGAAGGGAATAGTGTCAGGTCCTGAAGTATTTACTGACTTCATTGTGAAATTTAACTTTTAGCATGAGTTTAAATAAAACTGTGTAAGCAAGTTTAGCAATATTCTGGATATAACCTTAACTCTACTACTGAGTCATTGAACAAATCATGGGCAAAAAGAGGTAGACATGTGAAGAAGTGGGCTTGAGAGAAGAGGCCAGACAGTTCAAATACAGTAACTGGAAGGAAGACAGTATGAAGGTACAGAGCCAATTCTTAAACCCATATAGAAATCCCCTTAATTAACATTTAGTAACATGTACCTAGTATTTATTTATTTAACTTCATACAGAGTACTATTACAAAATGCTCTGTTGAACATCCCTGTAGCTGAAATCTTTGTTTACATCCTTATTAATTTACTGGAAGTGAAACATTGATAATTTCACTTTTATAAAGAAATGCATTCCTTGATTTCTTAAATGGTGTTTGAGTTGAGAATATGAATTGAGAATTTAGTACAAAGTTCTCAGAAAATTAAATATGCATTATTTTTCTCATTTTGGGGTGGTTATTTAAACTGAGTTATCTATAATGAACATGCAATGGACTTAAATAAACAAAAACAAGTTCCTATATAATTTCATTGTATTGAAAATGAAGACTAGTGGACTGCAGTGAAATAAAAAGGAAGTTCTATACGTTCCTAGAACACCAGCTGTTTTATTGTGAAGTGACAATTAACCATAGAATATAAAGGTATTTCCTTTGTTTCAATTCCACACTCATATAATTAAGACCTTGAGCTAAGTTGTGCCAACAGGGACTTTTGTCAGTGGTTAAGACAAAATTTGGTGTTTTGTTAAATATATTCATGTGGTTAAATTATAATTATGCATGATTTCTTCACTTCAAACACCTTAAAAACTGAAAAGGGATTTGGAAAACAGCTGTCTACATATACCCTGACATGATATCAATATTGCAGATTTTCTGTTTGTAGGTTTTTGAACAACTAGAGGTACAGGGAATATTTTGGGTTCAGATCTGGAAAATAAACTGCAAGTGAGGGGTTGCCTGGTGATATTAAACATTCAAGGTCTAGAAATCATAATTTATTTAGATTATAAGTATTGAAGATGGTGTCATAAAAAATAATAGCATTCCTGGGTTGTGGGCCAGGTCCCTGGTTGGGGGCATGCAAGAAGCAACTGATTGATGTTTCTCTTGCACATCTATGTTTCTCTCTCTCTTTCTCCATCCCTTCCCCTCTCTCTAAAAATAAATTTAAAAATATTTAGTTACAAAAATAATAGCATGCTAATTGGTCAAATATTAGGTAACTCTTATACTTTTGAGATCATGAAGATGTATGCAGAGTGCTGTGAGATACTACTCGGTCTCTATGCTAAGTAGGAAATCTCACTAAGAAACAAATGTGTTGTCTGAAATGTTAGAATAGAGTGTCAGTGTTTGCAGTGTAGTGACTAACCCATCTTTCCACTGGAGTTTGCTCTATCTAAGTGATATTCCCCCGTGACTTTTAAAAACAGTCTATGTTCCTATGTTTCTTACAAATCTCTGGAGCAAGGCTAGAAAACTAAGACTTTTTAAGTGCATTATAGATGTTAGGCACTGTGTTAAGTGATCCTTTAGTATAACTATTTTCCTATAACTACCCCCCAAATTAAAGATTTTCCAAGTTTTATAAATCAGAATGCTGGCACTCTGGAATCTCAAAGGATTTGCCCACTGTGCAAAATTAGAGATTTGTATGAAGTTCTGTTGGACCCCAAAGTCTTTGTTCATTTCTCAAGAAATAAAGGCAAATCTCCAAGAATGAGTTATAATTACTTAGAAGTTTCTATTATTTTTCAAATAAAATAGGTAAAATTCCAAACAAGTAAGATACTTCTATTGATATAAGATTTCTAATAATGATCAAAAGTGCAATAAGTTTCTAGGAAAAATATATTGTAACTACTGATTGCCAACTAGATAGTTTCAAAATCAATATCTGCATTGCACTAATTTTTTATTGCTTTGCAATAAATGACCACACATTTAGAGGCTTACTTAGGAAAAATGACCATGTGGTTAAACAGAATAAGTAAAGAATAAAGGAGTTGTTAACCAATTTAGGGAGGTAGGCAGGGGTTTCATTACCCAAACCCACATGGGACATTGTGTTAGTTTTTTATTGATTCTATAACAAATTACCAGAAACTTAGTATCTTAAAACAACACAACTGTACTATCTGACATTTCTTTAGGTCAGAAGACTGACATGTGTCACAGGAATAAAATCAAGGTGTTAACAGGTTTTGTTCCTTCATGGGGATTCTGAAGAAGAATCTTCTTCCAAGCTCGTTCTGGTTCTTGGGATAATTGAGTTTCATGCTGTTCCTGGTGGCCATTTTAGAGCCTTCCTTTATGTCTATGTCTGCAGATTCCTTTTCCCAAATCAAAGCCACCAATAGCAGGTTAGGTCTTCCTTGCTCTTAGTGTCTCTCTGATCTTTCTTCTGTGTTTCTGTATCATCTTTCTTCTGCTTGCAGCCAGAGGAAATTTTCTGCTTTTAAGGGCTCATTTGATCAGATTGAGTGCCCCTTCACAGTCCAGCATAACCTCACCATTTTAATGCTTGTAACTTTATGTACACCTGCAAAGCCCATTTTGCCATGTAATTATCCAGAGGTTCTGGGAGTTAGGGTGTGGAATCTTTGCCACAGCATTGAGCAGGGTGTAAACATTATTAAGCCAAAGTCCTTGCTCTACAGACATGATAAATCATATTGTTGTTGTTGTTGTTTTCTTTTCTTTTCTTTTCTTTTCTTTTCTTTTCTTTTCTTTTCTTAGTGAATTAGTAAGCCAGTGGATGCTTCTATGCAGATGTAGGACTTGATTTGATTTACAGTCTCCAAAAAGTTGATGATAAATGGAGAAAAAGAGAGTAAAAAAGTCAACTTAGAAGCCTATTATGATGGTAAAAGTGAGAGATAATGAAGGCATAATTGGAGGGGATGGCAGAAATGATAGGAGTGGTTGAATTTGAGACATATTTTGAAGGAGTGCTGACAGGACAAACTGATATGTTAAATATGAATTATTAGCAAGAGGGGAAGCGAGAAGAATTCTAAGTTTTGGACTGAGCAATTGTGTAAATCGGGTACTTTTATAAATGAGACTTTTAATCTTTTTTTGTTGTTCCATAAATCATTTTTGGCATCCTGGTGAAGCATATGGAATTTTTCTCAGAATGTTTTTAAAAACATAAAATAAAATGCATAAGATAAAAGAAAGAACCAATTTATTGAAATATACTTATCAAAACATTATAAAATATTTGTAATATAACATATGTGCTTCTTCATTAATGTATTATATAATATGACAGAAAGGATTTTCAAATGATTTCAAGATTCCTGCCCTTAAAGTATATAACCCCTTCTCCTTCAGCATGAGCAGGACATCTGGATATAATAAAGGATGTTCCTATGATTTGGTTATATTAAGTGGCAAGGGTGAAGAGATTTTTGCAGGTGTGATTAGGCCCATAATTAGTTCATTCTGAGTAATCGAAAGGAATATTAACATAGGTGGACCTGATCTTCTAACGTCAGAGAACAGAAGCAGCAGATATATTCTAACCTTCAAGAAGCAAGCTACCATGCATTATACAACAACATGGAAATAAATTCTGGCAAGAACCATGAGAGCTTGAAAGAAGACCCTAGACTTCAAATGAGATCACAGACAGCTTGATGGCAGGCTTGTGAAACCCTGCAGAGAACCCAGTTAAGCTGGGCCTGAACATCTGACCCATGTAGTTTTTTTTAATTTTTAAATTAAATTAAATTAAATTGTTTTTCTATTAGAGTTGTCCCATTCCCCCCCATTTCTCCCCCCCTACCCAGCCCACCCCTTCTCTCACAGTCAATCCCCACCCCGTTGTCCATGTTTACTGGTTATTTATACTGGTTTCTTTACTAGACCCTTCCCCTACTTACTCCTCCCCCCATAACTGTTTTTCTGTTCCTTGTTCAATTTTGCATGTTGTTTGTGTTGTTCATTAGTCTCCTGTATTAGGTGATAACATATGGTATTTTTCTTTCTTTGCCTGGCTTACTTCACTAAGCATAATTCTCTCTAGTTCCACCCATGTTGTTGCAAATGGCAGGAGTTCCTTCTTTCTGCTGCATAGTATTCCATTGTGTAGATGTACTACAGTTTTTTAATCCACTCATCTACAGATGGGCACTTAGGCTGTTTCCAGCACTTGGCTATTGTAAACAGTGTTGCTATGAACATAGGGGTGCACAGGTTATTTTGAATTTGGGTTTCAGGATTCTTCGGGTATAGTCCTAGAGCCACTGTGATCAAGATAGCCTGGTACTGGCATAAGAACAGACATATAAATCAATGAAACAGAATAGAGAGCCAACAAATAAACCCAGGTCTATATGGTCAACTAATATTTGACAAAGGGGGAAGGAACATAAAATGGAGCGAGAAGAGCCTCTTCAACAAATGGTGCTGGGAGAACTGGACAAAAATGTGCAAAAAAATGAAACTAGACCACCAACTTACACCACACACGAGAATAAGCTGAAGATGGATCAAAGACTTAAATGTAAGCCGTGACACCATAAAAGTCCTAGAGGAAAACACAGGCAGGAAAATTTTAGATATCCCATGTAGCAATATTTTCACCAATACATCTCCTAAGGCAAGGGAAATAAAGAGAAGAATAAACAAATGGGACTACATCAAACTAAAGAGTTTCTGTTCAGCAAAAGAAAACATAAGCAAGATTAAAAGGGAACCAACCATATGGGAAAATATATTTGCCAATTATACCTCAGACAGGGGATTGATCTCCAAAATATATAAAGAACTTACACATCTCCACACAAAAAAAGACAAAAAGCACAATTAAAAAATGGGCAAAAGACCTGAACAAACACTTCTCCAACGAGGATACACAGAGAGTCCATAGGCATATGAAAGAATGCTCAACATCACTAGCCATCAGAGAGATGCAAATAAAAACCACAATGAGATACCATTTTACACCAGTCAGAATGGCCATCATCAACAAACCAACAAACAACAAGTGCTGGCAAGGATGTGGAGAAACGGGAACCCTAGTGCACTGTTGGTGGGAATGCAGACTGGTGCAGCCACTGTGGAAAGCAGTATGAAATTACCTTAGAAAACTAAAAATGGGACTACATTTTGTCCTGTGTAGTTTTAAGTCACTAAATTTTTGGTCGATCTGTTATGCTGCAATAGAAAACAAGCATGCATCATAGTACCTAGAAATGGGTCTCATCATTACTGATAACCAATTTCAAAATACTGTTGAACATAAACTAGATTATCTGCCATAGCCATAATGTTACATGAAAATATCTGTATTTTCTACTTGTGAAAAAGCCATAGAAACTGTCAATCCAATATGCTTTCTTCTTAGCATTCATAATGGAAGAAAATACATTTTTGTTATAAGTTAGTAAAAATAAGGGTATAATTTTTCTTCACCCAAGTTTACAAATACCTTCAAATCTATCTGGATTACTTGAGGAGAGGTTATGGACTCGGGTTGTAAATCCCTGCTCATAAAGAGCCTTCCTTAGTAAGAATGTGCAGTGATTTTTTTTTTTTTAAGAAAGACTTTGTGTAAACTATCAATATTGAAACAGAATAAGGCATTCAATGTAATCTTCCATTACCCAGAAACATTCAATTAAGCAGGACATCTTTTCTGTTGATGTGTTTTATTATTTATTGGATGCAAGTAGAAGAATAGTTTGGTAATATTTCTAAACTATATTCTTTTTAATTAGACTGCTTTCAAAAACATTTGGTTATCTTATAATAAAAGACATAAAATAACTGAGCTTTAATAAAGACCTAAATTGCAAATTGATACACACATTTGAGAGATATTTTTTTCAGAAACCTAGACACTAAAATCTCTATTTTTATATGTTAAAGAAGTATATTTTCTGCATGGATGACAGTCATACACTCTCAGTAATTTTACTGTCTCCAAAAACATTCAAGCCATGTCCTTGAGAGGAGAAAATTAAATTGAGACAATGTGGATTTTATCCATCAAGTTACATGTCTAAGAGTGTTTTAAACAGAAATATCTGACATCATTCTTTTCGTATTTCTGTAATTTAATGCACAGATAATCTAATAATACAATATGTGCTTTTACTTTGTTTTTATACTCTCCTGGATGGACAAGCAATAGTTAAATACTAACTCACAACAGAATTACAGCTTGAGCTGCTTTGCTTCACATGTGCCTGCTAATTGGAAGAAAAATCCAATGTTGGCATATAAAGTTGAATGACCCTTCAGGAGGATTGTGCCAACTTAGAAACACTCACAACACCTGGTGCCTTTTGGAAACAGTTATTGTCTTGGTTGGATTCTGTAGAGCCTGTTCAACGGGCTACAGACAGATGCTTGAATCAGATGTTGCCTTTGCACAGCTGGGGCTGCTGAGGCTGCACGTACCTCTGGCTCCGCTCTTGTCTCCTTGTCAGAGCAGCTGTACATTTCAGTCCATTGGATGTGAGCATTGCTAGAACTGCTGCACTCGGTTGTCCCATTTTTAAAAAAATTTTATTCATTTATTTAGAGGGAAGGGAAGGGAGGAAGAAAGAGAGGGAGAGAAACATCAAAGTGAGAGAGAAACATGGATTGTTGCCTCTAACACACCCCCAATTGCGGACAAGGCCCATGACCCAGGCATGTGCCCTGACAAGGAATCAAATGTGCAATCATTCACTTTGCAGTATGACACCCAACCAACTGAGCCACTCCAGCCAGGGCTCAGCTGTCCTTTGTATTGAAATTCCATCTTATTATCAGTATCCATAAACTTCCATTTCTTGTGTTAATGAACTATAGTTTCACCTTTTCCTAAGATTACTTGACTATCATATTTTAAAACAATGTTTTTATAACTATGGCGAAATATTAACCATTGTGAACCTATTTCTTTAACTATTTTGCAGTTGACTAAGAAACTGAAATATAATAATTATGTCTGAAGAGAGAAGCCTGACTGAAGTTCACATGTACCCAAAAGGGCAGAGGCAAGACCCTATTACTAAGAGTAAAACCTCATTCCATGGAATACTCCTACTTCACTCTCCACAATAACTTCGGCATTTTCCTCACAATCAGCAGATGCAATTTATAGAAAACTGAAACAATGCCAACAGACACCAAATAGCTAAGAAAGGTTAAAATCAGAACAAAACCAAACCATAGAACCAAGGAACTAATGAAGTGATTAGGAGACTTTGAATTAAGTAAAATTTTAGCTTCAGAAACATGGGTAAACATCAAATCCATAAAACAAAAGTTTGCCATGAAAATTCAACAATTGTAGATCTTTCCTACAAGTTCAGATATTTCTTAGGGCATTCTTTTTATAAAGTACATAAACAGATATTTAAAAGGTATGCATTTAATGACTTAGATTTAAAAATAAAAAAGATATATTGTTTTAAAATTCTTAAATAGCAGAAGGAATTAAGCTATAGTATAAACTTATAAAATAGAATATCCAGATTAAAATTTCTACCAACAATCAGCAGAAAGGAAAAAGAAATCTCAATATAGCTTCATAAACTTTTCTAGAGAAAAACTAAGATATTTGAGGAAATAAAATATTCAAAGAAATGTTTCTTTTTTTAATATTATAATTACAGTAAAAAATCCAAATCTTCCAACGACGACGACGACGACGACGGGAATTTGTAGATAAAATGTAGCATTTGTGAAAACAAAAATTATACCAAATCTTTAAAATTTCTGGGGAACAAAAAAGAAACAACAAAGTTTGTCTTCAGAAGAATTCGATTAAAATCATCTATCAAAATGGCAGCACTTGGCAGAAAACAATGGTATAGTATATGCAGAGAAGCAAATAAAAATTGTTTTTGATTTAACGTCCTGCAGACAAATCAGGATACACTAGGAAGGGGCAAAAAAGATTTTAAATAAATGAGAAATTCATTAATAATAACTAAATTATTTGAAAAAATAGGAAAGATAAAGATGTTCAAAGTTAACAAAACGATAAAAGCAGCAAAGCCTGCAATAACTACTATCAGTGTCAGGAGGGCAAGCACAGTAGGGGACAAATACATTCTGCCTTCAAAGAGTTCATGGTGCAAGTCTGATTCAATTATTACAGAAAAAATAGCTGTGGTTTCCTCACCTTTTAAATCATTTGTTTTCCTGCTGGAACTCATCTAGACTCTGCTGCTTAAAAGTAACGGAAACTCGTATCTAACACTTAGCATTTAGAGGGAATATATTGGTCTCACTGAAGGCTTCAGAATCAATCTATGAGGCTTCACAAGTGGTTGAACAGAGGAACTCAACGAATATCCTCAGGATTGAGTGGCTTTTGTTTGTTTTGTTTTTTATCTCTTGTCTCTGCCCTTATAATTTTATTCTCAAAGTGTCTCTCCCAATGCAGAGAAAAATGACATGCTGAAAGGTCCAGAAACATATCTACACAAATTGGCAACATCCTGCAATAAGAGAATGTCCCTTTCTCTACTCTTTATTAAAAAATAAAACAAAACAAAACTTCAGAATACACCCTGAATAGATTGGGCCCATGTACCCATTACTGGAAAAAATTATTGTAGCTGAAAGTATAGAATACTCTAATTAATCTCTTTCCAGGTAACACAAGAGTGGCTCCTCTAACTAAAGTACTGTGCTTTTATTAGGAGGGAGAACAGATGTGAAGAGGCAAAACAGCAGATGTCTGTTGTACTGTCCATCTCTTGCCCTCTATTGTAATAAATAGTGTAACTCTGAAACTCAAGTTCATCATGAAAATTAGAATGCACAAAGAGTAGATGAGAAGGAAGGGGCAGGGGGGATTCAAGTATGACTTTGCACAGTTGGATCTTGAGTAATCCATTGTATTTTCTTGAGTAGTTAAATGTTTATTATGTCCCATTTTCTAACCATAAGTTTCAAAATGTTGTTCAGAAAATATGGTCAAACTTGAATTTTTTATTAAACTCTTTTCCCTTTAAGCAGAAAGTTGGGGTTTAAATACTTAGTTGAAATAGACTCTCATTAGCCTGTGACTAGCAGGCAGCAGATGCAACAGTAAGAAGGAAAATTGGAAAAACTGAGTTCAAAAGCTCCCATAGTAGCCGCCTTGTCATCTTGGAAAACTGTCCTTTTTGACTTCAGCTTTGTCATCAGTAGAATGATGGAGTTAGGACAGACAGGTTTAGCCAGAAACAAAACAAGCAGTTTATCCCCTTCCCATCCATAAAGTAGACCCCCCCATATTAGTTATTTCTTATTCTTGTGCCCAGTTGTTTTCAGTTTTACTCAAGCATAGTTTATCACCCTGTACTTTGCAATCCTATCCAAGTAATAAAAAAAATGTATTCTGTCTAGCTTTGCTTAATACTTTCCTGATTAGCATTAATGATTTTCTTTTAAACGGGCTGTGCATTTTCACAGAGATAGCCTTTGGGGATTACAATTAATGCTACATTTGTTTGACAACATTAGAGGAAACCACCAATGAATCTGTTTTTTTTTTTTTTGTTATTGTTGTTTGTTTGCTTGTTTGTTTTAATTCCAATGTTCTGCCTTGTGGAAATGGCCACCTGCCTATATGCAAATGTGTTTAGGTTTTTGGATAGGAGAATAGGGTGTTTTGGTTTATTTTAAGCAGGGTGCATTTTGTAGTAACTGCCAATAGCTACACTTCATTGGTTTTATGGTTCATGTTCATATCTGAGAAATTGTGTTTTGCTAGAGCTGTACTAAATAGGCACCTGGTCTCTTCCTAGACTCTAAAAGGGAAGATTTTGTTGTTGTTGTTGTTTTTTACTTAGGTCACAAATCTTGAAAAATCTTGTCTAAAGAAAAGGGAGGAGAAACAAAGTTTCAATTGAAGAGCTTACCTACTGATCAGATCTCCTTGAACTATCTTTGGCCATGAACTTTTCACTTTAAGTACCTAATGGTAGGATAGTAAGCATATAGAGACAGCAATCGATGGTTTGTTCATTTGACTGCATTCTGAAAAAAATTATTTAAAAAACTAAAATGTATGTCACTATAGCAATTTATTTTCAATCAATAAATAGTTACAAACAGTGCTATAAATATAAATCGAAATAATAAAATATAGTCTAGTTTATGTTTCTTAGAGAAGCTGCTTGAAATAATCTCACATCTTTATTTCTATGGTTAAAAATACAGCCTTCATACAAATAGCACCAGGTTTAGAGTCGAAAACACTGGACGGAGGTTGCTACTCTAGTACTAATAGCTGGTACCATGTCACAGAGAGTCATCAACATTAACCTTAAGTATATATATTTTTAAATTAGCAACCATGTTGTTATATTTTCTTAGGTGAGGATTATTATGGTCTCAATAACTTTCATAGACACATTAAGTTAACTCTATAATGTTACCAATAACATTTGACAGGTTACTGAAGCTTCAAATAGTTAAATATTTAAGAACAGTCATAGTAGCTTATGAACCCAGGCCCAGCTAACTCCAGTGTGTAAGCCCTGAATATACCATATTTATCCCATAAAATGTCCACCCTTCCAGCTTGGTATAGACTGCCTACCAAATTTTAGATGCAGCTATAGAGCTCTTCCTATTTCGCTGTCCTCTGAAAACACTCATACCTAAACACACACACAAACATGAATCGTCGTCGTCGGCAGCCGTCCGTCTCGAGAGACGATGGCGTAGCTTCTTAAGAGTCTATCTGCACCGCCGAGAATGGTTGTGCAGTCCGACTCGGGAGTGACACGGTATCTGTCTCCTCCCGTGTTGAATCGACATCTTGCGATGACGCTGAAGCTACAGAGCCTGGGCAGGGTGATATGGAGGGTCTGCTGTTGCCCATGCAGCAGACCCCCCCTCTCTTCGCAGCTGAAGGAACCAAGGGAAAGACGGAGTCAATACAGCTTGGCTTCAGGTGCGCCGCAGGAGTTGCCGGTGTTGACTACAACGTCAAACCGCCTTAGGGACTCCGGCTCCGGATTTTCTGTCGGGGTTTACTCCCTTAGCCTTTCCCCTGAAGAGGTATGCCGCAAGGCAGCGGAGGTTTTTGGAGTCAGAGTTTTCCTTCTCTGACACAAACATGAATACACACACATTTATTTGGGGTAGATATTTTTATATCTTTATTAACAAATTTGCACACCTGTTTTGATTTCTGGTATTTTAAATTAATTTAAGAAACCGATTTACTTAAAATTTATTTATTTTTAAATGTCTTTAATAAGTTTACATTTTTACTTCATTAAAAGTTTTTGACCAATTATTCATTTTAGCTTACGTGGAATCAATATTTAGGTTTATATTTTTCTCAAAAGGGCTAAACTACAACCCCTGAGTAAATAATCCATCTTCCTCTACTGATTTTGAGTATGCTAATTTCTGTATAGCAGTCTATCTATAATTGAGAAGTGCCAATCTACATTAATGTATTTTTATAATGCATTTCCATTTTCCGTTTTACATTCTTTTACTATATTTACAGTATTCCCTCATTTATCATGGGTATTACATTCTAGACACCCCCACAATAGGTGAAAATCGGTGAAGTAGGAACCTTACATTTATTTTAGTATTTATATATATTTTAAGGCTTTATAAACCCTTCCCACACACTTATAAACCATTCCCAGTTCCTTATTAACCTTTCCCACTCCCTTATTAACCTTTTTCATACTGTTATGAACACTACTTATTGTTCTTAAACATATTCTACACTCTTAAACCTACGTAAATTTAACAACATACATATACGGTACTGCAAAATTCCATGATACAGCGAAAAATCCACGATAAATAATTAAATGTAATATTTTTAAAAATCCCACAATACAGTGAGGCTGCGATATGTGAACCGCAATATAGAGAGGGACTACTGTATTAATTATGCTATTACAGTTGTCCCATTTTTTTCTTCTTTGCCCCCTTCTAATTGATACCCCTGAATCCCTCTGAGAATCCCTCCTTAGTTCATGTTCATAGGCCATGTATATAAGTTCTTCGGCTACTCCATTTCCTATACTGTTCTTAACATCCCCCTGTCTATTATGTACCTACCAATTTGTACTACTTAATCCCTGCACCTTTTCCTCCATTCTTTCTCTCCCCCCTCCCAGCTGATAACCTTAAAAATGAGCTCCATATCTTTGATTCTCTTTCAGTTCTACTTGTTTCCTTAAAATTTTAGATTCAGTTGTTGATAGTTGTGCATTTATTGCCATTTTAATGCTCATAGTTCTGACCTTCTTTTTCTTAAATAAGTCTCTTTAACATTTCATATAATAAAGGCTTGGTGATGAACTCCTTTAGTTTTACCTTGTCTGGAAAGCACTTCATCTGCCCTTCCATTCTAAATGATAGCTTTGCTGGATAGAGCAATCTTGGTTGTAGAACCTTGCTTTTCATCACTTTGAATACTTCTTGCCAGTCCCTTCTTGCCTGCAAAGTTTCTTTTGACAAATCAGCTGACAATCTTGTGGAAACTCCTTTGTAGGTAACTATCTGCTTTTTTTCTATCTGCTTTTAAGAGTCTTTCTTTATCTTTAACCTTTGGCATTTTAATTATGACCTGTCTTTGTGTGGTCATCTTTGGGTTTAGCTTGTCTCAGAATCTCTGTGTTTCCAGAACTTGTATATCTATTTCATTTACCAAATTAAGAAAGTCTTTTTTTCATTATTTTTTCAAATGCATTTTCAATTTCTTGCTCTTTCTTTTCTCCTTCCAGCATCCCTATGATTCGAATTTTGCTATTTTGAAGTTACCCCAGAGGCTCCTTAACCTATCCTTGCTTGTTTGTTTTTAATTCTTCTTTCTTCCTGCTGTTCTGATTGAATGTTTTTTGCTCCCTTATATCCCAGATCATTGATTTGATCCTCAGCTTTGTTCACGCCACTGTTGGTCCCCTGTAAATTTATCTTTTTTTTTTTTTTTTTTTTTTTTATGCTGTTGAAGTTTCCAGTGAGTTCCTTGAGCATCCTAATAGCCAGTGTTTTGGACTCCACATCTAATAAATTACTTATCTCCATTTTGTTTAGTTATTTTTCTGGAGTTCTATTCTGTTCTTTCATTTAGGTTATATTTCTTTGTCTCCTCATTTTGGCAGCCTCACTCCATTTGTTCTATATATTAGGTGGAAATGCTTTGACTCCCTGTCTTAATAGCATGGCCTAATGTAGAAAAATGCACCAGTAAGTTGGATGGGGTAAAGCCTTAGGTAATCAAAATGATAGGGCAACCCATGTGACCCAGATGGATGGTGTCTCTGATACAAGTGTTGCTGCTCTGTGGCTCTGTGTGAGGAGAGCTCAGAACGGGGACAATGCTGCTGCAAGGCCTCTGGAGTTTTGTTTGGTTGAATCTTCCCTCCAGCACTCACCCTGGTACGAGACCCTTTCTTTTCTCCCTGTATTCTCTTTCAGCTGCTGTCCCAGGGCTGAAGTCCAGAGGGTGTGAGTCTGTGTCCATCCTAAATCCACCGCAGGTCCCTTTAAGATGAGACTCCTGAGAATCCCACAGTTTTTCCCACCACCCCAACCCCCACTTGTTTTTACAGTCAGAAGTTATGGGGACTTATCTTCCTGGTCCTGGAATCCTGGGCTGGGTGATCTGGTGTGGGGCTGGGATTCTTGGCTCCCAGAATATCTCTTTTTTACTTTGTGCACCACACATTGATGTGGGACCACATTCTCTGTCTCCATGTTTCCTCAACTGCATGATCCTGGATATTAGTTGTTTTGTAGTTCAGTTGTGACTTTTGCTGTGGTTGTGTGAGAAGGCAAGCTGTGTTTACCTACTCCTCCATCTTGATGTCCACATTTTCTAATGAAGCTAGTTCCCCCTCATTAGTTTTCCTTTACACAGACACCCAGTACACTTTGTGTACTTTTATTCTAAAGAATTTAGAACAATTAAAACATATTTTGTAAAATCCTACTTATGTGGCAATTAATATTGATTCAATTAATATTATTAATGTAAAGTAATTGATATAATTGACATACTTACTACTGTGAAAATCTTCCATTCCAAGAAAACAGAAATATGCTTTTGAATCATTGAGTCCTCTTCTGTGTCAGTGTAGATTTTAACATTTTCTTCTTATAGGTTTTGTCTCTTTATTATGAAACTCATTCTTAGTAGTTTTATTATGTTTATAATTACATCTAAGATTCTCCTCGGACTGCAAATATTTCCCTTGTACAACTCTATTAATTCTCAGAGTTGTCTTTTTACTAATAAATTAACTTAATTCTAATATCTTTTCTGATAAATAACATAGCTATAAACATATCTGCATATGAAAATTGATTTGTAAATTATAGATATTGAGACATATATAACAAAATACTAGTTGCTAAAGTATCAATGATTTTTCTTTCTTGACCAACATACTTCCATCTAATTATCACACACACATACACACACACATACACACACAACTTTCAAAGCATATTTAAGCTATTCTGTACCACCTACGCAAAGACTCTAATGTTGCTTTGTAGGTGTCATTTCCAACGTGGGGTAACTTGAATGGACATACTGGACAGATGGTATTTTTAATGGTTGTCATGTTTCTTTATTCTCCATAATTGAAACAGCTTTGGCCCACACCTTTTTTTATTTTTGGTCTTTTCATTGTAATTTTTTTAAAATGCAAGCTAGCTGCTTTTTAGAATGCCACAGAATCTGGATTTTTCTAAGATTTTGCTTGTGATTAGACAAATATTAAATATTTTAGTTAATTATACCTCATACATAATATTGTATATTTCTGCTTGCTCATAATATCTATCTGTCTGATAACTAGAGATGGCAAAGTTTGATTATTGGTTAGGTAGTATGTAGTGCCAGATTTCTCCACTGTAAACACACTTTTTAAATTGAGAGATGTATCTCATATTGTGTAATTAATTAAATATTGCAATTTACTTTTGCAAATATTAAACCCACTTACATAGTGCTGAAAAAGGATTGTATTACATATTCTGAGTTGTGCAATAAACCCAAATTTTTCTTGCTTACTGAGACAGATATTCTCTTTAAGTCTTTATAGTTCCTTTAGAAATAGTTGCAAATTTACCAGCATGGCAAAATTAGTCTCCCTCAGGAGAATAATGTACTATATATGAAAACAGAGTTAAAATATAATTTTTGTTTGTCTAATTTATTTGCTATTACTTTGGGGAAGCCACAGTGAATTTATTAATATTTATCTTCTGGCAAGATAACTTATATTTGCTATATGATTGCTATATACATTAGCATATCCTATTGTATTTAATTTGTTACATGTCTTTGGATTAAGTCAACAGTCAAAATAGCTGTTTTTGATAAGCCCCCTAAAGATTAAGTGATTTGTCCAAGATTACATAACTAGTAACTAAAGGAGTTATGATTAATTCTGAGACCTCTCTTCAAAATTTCTGATTTACCCACTTAATCAGTTATTACTTAATAAACAAAGAGGGTAAAGTCCTTACCAAGTAATACACTGAAGGTCCACATTATAGATGTCATATCCAATATAAAATATTTCTCTCAATTTTAAAGTCAATCAAATATCTTTTTCATTAACCCCTTTAGCAGTAGTCTTTATTGAAGATTACATGTCTGAACCTTTCTTTCTGAGGAAAAGGTCTCTATGAATATGTTGAAACCTTACCAGATACCATTTAAAAAAATCTTTGCTCTCTGCCCATGAGACTATTATGTTGTTTCCAAAAAGACCAATGTGGTTAGAGAAGCTTTCCCATGTTCAATCTCTATACCAGCTTTTGTCTCTCCCCCTGGTTCTGGAGGAGCCCTAGGTGTGCCAATAAGGCATAGGGGCTGGAGTGGATGGAAAGAGTCCTCTATTTCAATTTACAAATTCTGTCTTATTAGAGATCTTGTTTCTTTAGTTATATGTTTTCTTTCCTATATGTTTTAGTTAGACAAATGCCTCTTTTTTTGTTTTTAATCCAAAATTAACACACCCTCTCTTGAACTTTTTAGTTCAGGGTTTCCAAACTTGGCAATGCTGACATTTTGAACCAGATAATTCTTTGTTATAAAGTGCTATCCTGTGCATTGTGAGACATTTAGCAGATGTGACACATACATTTCCACGTGTATCAACTAAAATGTCCCTAGACATTGCTAAATGTTCCGCGGAGGGCAAAATGGACCCAGTGGAACAGCACTGCATTAGCTTATTCTTTTCAATTCTTGGAATCTAGGATTCATTTTCCATTTTTAAAACCTGAGGTGTGAATGACATATAAAGAAAGCTTTTCATATTTAATGTATACATCTTGATGAATTTGAAGGTAAGTATATGCCTGTGGAATTACTACCATGAACAGTGCCATAAACATAATCATCTAGTTACCCCCCTCTTTTTTTGTAGTAAGAATACATACTATCGATTTTCTTAATAAAATCTTAATTATACAATACAATATTGTTAACTGTATACACAATGTGGAACAGAAGGTATCTAAGATGTATTCATCTTGCATAGCAGAAACTTTGTACCCTGAGGCCAATACCTCTCTGATTTCCCCTTACCCTAGCCTCAGTTGCTCTGTGTCTGGTTTATATCACTTTGTATAATGTCCTCCAACTTCCCCTATGTGGTAACAAAATGGAATAATTTATTTTCTTAAAAAAGCTGAGTAATACTTCATTTTATTTAATATACCACATTTTCTTTATCTATTCATCTTTCTATGACAATTAGTTTATTTCACATCTTTTCCTATTGTAAATAATGTTTCAATGAATATGAAAGTGCAGATGTCTCTGAGATACCAATTTCAATTCTTGAGGGTATATACTCAGAAGAGTGATTGCTCAATATAGCAGTTCTATTTATTGTTTTTTTGAGTAACTTCTATACTGTTTTCCATAATGGCTGTACCAATTTACATTCCTACCAACGATGTACAAGTGTTCTTTCTTTCTTTCCACAGTGTTGCCAACATTGTTATCTTTCGTCTTTTAAATAATAGTCATCTTAAGCACTGGCTGCTGTGGCTCAGTAGATTGAGCATTAGCCTGTGAACCAAGTGTCACTGGTTCGATTCCCAGTCAGGGCACATGACTAGGTTGCACGTCAGGTCCCCAGTTGGGGGCACGTGTGAGGCAACCACGGCTTGATGTTTCTCTCCCTCTCGTTCTCCTTTCCCCTCTCTAAAAATAAATAAATAAATAAATAAATAAATAAATACAATTGTTTGGAAATAATGCCAACACATAAAAAAAAATTAAAAAATTAATAGTCATCTTAACAGGTATATGGTAACATCATATTGTGTTTGTGATTTACATTTTCATGGTGTTGAACACATTTTATATACCTGTTGACTATTTGTCTGGCATTCTTTTTTTTTTCTGGTTGTTTGTTTGTTTTTGAGGAATTGTTTATTCAGGTCTTCCTCTCATTTTGGGGGGTATATTGTGTTCTAGGATTTTTAAGATATATTTTGTATATTAACCTTTTATTGAATACAGTACATGAATGAAAACATTTCCTCCCATTGCGTACTAGTTGCCTTTTCACAATTACCTTTGCTGTGTTGAAGCTTTTTAGTTTGATGTAGTCTCCTTTGTCTATATTTGATTTCATGCCCCTGCTTCTGGTGTTCTATTCAAGAAATTCTTGCCAACACCAATGTCAATATATTTTTTTTCCTTTTCTTCCCCTAAGTGTTTTTCAGTTTTGAGATTCTTTTACTGTTCTGGTATCCTTACCACAGTTCACTCCTCAATCTATGGCAATTTCTCTCTAGAACTATTTTGATACTGAAGTTTCTCATTAACACCCCATTAAACTTGCAGGGTATAAATAATTTCAATGTTCTGTCTTTCCTTTGAATTCTAAAATATTTGACATTGCCGATCACTATCCACTGAATGACACTACTTTATATACAGCCACAGTTTTTAAAAACAATTACATTAAGGGATAAGTGTTACTTTATATTATTAACAGTACGTACTAATCACTGTTAGGCATTTTTCTACATTGTGTTTGTGCCTCACAATAACTATAGAGTAGGGATTATAAGCCACATTTAGCACTGTTGATCATGGTTCTCTGGAGACCCATGTGGAGTTCTCTCAGTTCCAAGGACTTATCATGGAGTCCAGACTGGTTTTACTTTTATTCCCTTTTGCCACTTGCCCAGGAAATTCAGCTGGTGATCTTTATTCTCTTGTTAGTTGTATAACTAGCAAGAGCTCTTTCCTTCTTTAGATACTCCTTTCTCTGTGCTTTGGTTGCAAAATGAAACAGTCACTTCACCTGTTCCTTCTTTGATGCTTCAACAGACAGATGTTCCAGCCCTGTTCATTTTGGCAGTTTCACTAGAGATCATGAGGAGGACAAGCACGTAAAAACCCGATGAAACAAATGAAATATGAGGAAGAAACCTAGCCCTGAGAGTTGTAAACATTGTGGGATGTGCTCTGCAATTTATAATTCCTTCAGATACAGTAAATGAAAGTCTATTCTACTTTTCTTTGTCTGTGGTTAAAAAATGGATTTCATGTGGCAGCTGCTATGTGGTCTCACAAACTGTTTCTTAAAAAATTTGTTTTCCTCGAGTTTCTTTCTTCCACACAGGAAAATGATTGGAACAGATTTCTTCTTTCAAATGGTGTTCCTATTAATGTTCTTCTTTTTCTTTTCTTTTTTTTTTTTTTTTTGTAATTTCTGGTTTTTATTTCAAATGTAAAATATAAAGCATGTGAGAAGTAAATGCCATGTAGTTTTTTCAATTTAACATGTGCAAAGTGACATTTGCATCCTTTCTATTTATTTAATTAATCTTTAAGTGAATTTACATGTTCATGTGCAGCTACCATCCCGATTTTTATTTCCTTATATTCCTAAATAAGTGCTACTTCCCTTGAACATATTCACAAAAAAATATTAAAGTTGGATTTACTATGTCTATCCCTGATTCTCCCTCTTTTTCCCTCCTCCCTGTTCCATTTCACAATCCCAAATGCAAAACCCAATGAAGTTTTTCCTTATGCCATTACCCACAGGTAGAACTGGTTAAGAGGCATTTCAGCTATTTTCATTAGAGTTGTACCTCTTCTCCGTTTAGCCAGGAAAAGATAATGCTACAATTTTAACTTAAAAATCTAAACTAAAAATATGTACCTAGAAATATTTTTATGTGTAGTGTATATTATGGCCTGACTGGAAAATTTAACTAATTCTAGGAAGCCAAGCTTTTGAAATCTGCCCCCTTATGGTTAGAAACTGTGATACAGTCTCAGCTTCACAGTGGACACGGCCTTAATGTATATATATTTTTTATATTATCATCACTTTAAGAACATTAAGCTGCAGTTTAGGTAAAAGGCAAATCAAAAAAACTCTGCACAGTGTGATTATATTATCTGAATAATAATTTTACACCATTGACAAATGCTTATATAAAAGATAGACTGATTTTTCTGACAAACTTAAAAAAACAAAACATGTTCGGCTTTTCTAAACTTTGTCCTGTGAGACTTTCAAAATATGTTTTCTATTAAGGGAATGAAAAACATCTCACTTTTCCTGAGAATTGTTTATGGCAATTTTAGGGACTGTAAATGAGTTGGGTAATTGTTATAAATTATAAAGTAATCTCCAAAGGGTCAAATTTTGGCTCATTTTTCAGATTATAGATTTTGAACATTATGTGGAGAGTGCTATAAATGCTGAATTGTTCAGCAGAAAATTTTTCCACCATAGAGGATTTTTGAATCAGGACAATTATAGTAGAAAATATAATAGTATCCCTTTATCCACTTCTATTAGATGAGCTCTACATTTGAATAAAAATTGGTGTAATAATACCGTCTTAATTATTTTTAAATACATGATGACTATTAATGGCTGCAATGACAGAAAAAGAATCTGTATAATTCTTTGAAAGATACTTTAAAGAAATACCTGATTGGCCATTTAAAATTTATTATTAATATCTTTGTCCTACAAAATTCCCCATTTTTTCTTATTTTTCAAAGCATAAAAAATTCAACGAAATGCTATTGACAGACTTTACTCTTCCTTATCTTATATGACAGAATTAGAAGAGAAAATTAGAAGTCAGTGAAATAACATTAGATTATGAAAGAGCTTTTAGGAAGAAGTAGTTTTTATAGGTGGAAGTTTGGCCCAATAGTCATGACATAGTGTCTGAAAAATCACATAAATATTTTATGGACAGTCTGTTGATGATCAGTCTTTATTAAGTGGGTATTTTTGAAATTTATTTTTCATATCCCAAAGCATTACCTAGAATATACTCCAAATACCTTTAATAAAAAATATTTACACTACCATTAGAATGTAGCAATAGTGGGGTTGGAATACAACAAATTCAAAAAACTTATTAGCTATTATGGTTGAGACACCATGCTAAATGTTGGGGAAAAATTAAGAAACTCGTAACTTGGGGAAAATACTTATTAACACCAATAAACGGGTAAAGAAAATGTTTTTAAAAAACTGACTGTGTTAGGATCAGACAAATTCTGTCTGATGCAAAACTTTCACTAAGATGTCTCAGTGATACCTGATTTACTAATCTTCCTTAATAAAATCATTTATAATTTGTATAAAATTGTATAACTAATAGGATGTTATAAATAATGTAATTGAAAAAATTTTATGGAGAATATAACAACAGACTGATCAAGTAACTCATTCTGTTTCTGCCTCCAAATGTATATAACTGTATTTATTTTTTCTCACTGTCACTTAATGTAAGCCTCCAACCTTAGCTGCCTGGCGCTGCTGGAAGTGCCTCCCCCTTGCTTCCACTTTAAATGCCCTACAATCTTCTTTACCACTTACAGCCCATCAAACTCTTTAAAATCATCAATTATTCTTTAAATAATAAGACTTTTCCAAGTCTTATAAATTCATGCATGATCTTGTTCTTATGTGGGACCTTGTATTTAATTAATCTTATGGTACCTTTTCCTTTTTTCCACCTACAATAGACTTTTGAATGTCTTCGGACACCCCAAGATGGCTCTGATCTCAGAGCCTTCACTTATGTTCATCCTTCTAGGTGGGATGCTAAAGCCCCTCTCTGCACAGCAGGCATTCATTCTCATGTTCTCCAAGACCTCTCATGTCACTTCTCAGGAATATTTTTCCTGACCATTCTATCTAGGTACAACTATCTATGTTCTTTTTCCTCACCGTTACTTGTTTTATTTCTGTACGTTGTTTATGACAATTTGTAAATACAAATATAAAACATGTACATTTTATACATGAATACATATGTGTATGTACATGTGTGTATATCTATCATCTATCATTTATTTATCTATCTACCTGATATCTGTTAGCTTTCTATCTATCATCTATCTATCTAGGGAGAGAGGAATAGGGGAAGGGATTGAAGGGGATTAGTAGATAGACAGGTAGGTTGTTGTTTTTTGACTTGTTTCTTTGACCATAAAGGCAAAGACTATACATCTTTTATTTACTACAATATTCCAGTGCCTAAGATAATACGTGTCCCATAGTAAGTATTCAATAAATTTTGTATAATCCATGGATTAATGAATAAAAAGAAAAAGTGCATATCTAAGCTCACATAGCTAGATGGTTGTAATCCAAATCTTAGAAATTTTAGTCCAAAACTTTTTCTACCATGAAAGGCTGGACCCCCCAAGTAATAGCAGAATGTCCATATCCAGTGTACAGCTTTTCCTTAGTTTCTCTTTTTAAAGGTATTCCTGATGGGTTTAGCATAATTGGCTTAAAATCAAATATTTTATTAAACATTGTGTCTTATGTATTATAGTCTCAAATACTTATTTTGCTTAATACTAAGCTCCAAGTCTTACATATTATTTTTTCTGAAGAAAAGAAACATTCTAAGTATGTAACATAACATGGGTCTTTAGGTAGATTTTTATTTCAGTAAATGCAAATTAACTTTGAACTCTCTCAGAAGGAAATGAGATTGTTTCAAAGGCAGGACTTTCTGTCCCTCTGGTAAGCACAGTATATCTCCCAATGTTAATTTAAGTTTGACAAATGAGGGCTGGATTTATTTGTAAGAGAGCTCATATCATCATTGAGAAGCATTTAGTCTTTCCTGAAAGGTTATTTTCTGCAAAATAAGATATAGTGCTTCATTCAGACACCCAGTCTGCTCTGCAAGAGAACAATCCCTGGCATTTAGACTAAGTGTTATGTCCTCTAGCTAGGAAATGAGTTGTGAAAGGTATTTTTTATTTCTGACTTTCGATGGTAGTAACATTTTCAAAAGCTTATAAAGAGACAGCCACTGTTAAGCAGGTTTATTTTTCACTGGGTCATAACATAACTTATGGGTGAAAAGAATTCAGTTCTTGCCTTAGTTGAAGGAATGTTATGTCATGGGAAGACAATGGGTCATGTTAGATGAGATGAGTCTGACATGAGAGAGTCTATATGTCAGCTCTGACCTTTATTGCATATGTGACCTTTGACAAGTTATTTAACTTCTATAAGCCCTGTTTACTCATAATGAATTTTCATAACATATTAGGTATTCAACACATGGTAACTTGAATCAACAATCATAATATAGAAAGATTATATTTCATAGAATACTATAGAACTGAGATATGGAATAGGGAAATTTCAGTACATATCACGAGTATTTTTTTTTATCCTTCCGTTGTTTATTTCAAAAATGTTAACTAACTCTTACTAGGTGACAGGCACTGAGCTATGTATGACTGTTGAATAAAACCACAATGGTATCTTCTCTCATACAGTTATACTTTTTGTTGTTTTCCACTTTAAAGTTTTTTAAAATGTAGTTTTAAAATGTTTTATTTTTTTAAGTTATGATAAGATTAATGTTGCACTTTTCCAGTTTTATCATTTTTTTAAAAAATTTTTACAATTATTGATATTGGCCCTTAACCTTTAAAAGGAGAGTAATGGGATATAGAGGTAACATATAGGTGTTTCTACAATTTGTTCATGTGGTGACCTGTAATTATTTACTATAACTCTTACTTAGCAAGATTATAATCACTGTTCGTGTCTCCTTTACTAGAATATAAACTTCTAACTATAATAATTCTGTCTTCCTTATTGTTATTATATATACATTATATGCACTCAATGAATATTATTTAATAAATTAATTGATGACTACATGAGTTTTTACCATGATTACACATGTTGGAAATTTACTACCTAATTTTGAAGTACTGATATAAAAAGAAAAGAAAAATAAATTATGCAAATTCAAAGATCTATATCAGTGACATTTTAAAATTATTTTCATTAAAAATGAGTAGAGATGAATGTTGAAAAGTAAAATGTAATTAGCCTACTACGTTTTTAGTAAATTGCAGATTTCAAGGGACTTTTCAGAAATCAAGAGTCTCAAATAAACAAGTCCCCTAAATCAGTAAAACTGATCCTCTGTACTATCTACTGGTGTGTGACAGGGATAATTTGATTAAGTCAAGTCCGTACTAATCCTTTAAATACTCCCAATATTTAATTTAGTCTTTGCTTAAAAAGTTTAGAAATCTGACTAGAAATTGTAATGAAATGAAGCAGTATGATTTTCCATCCTCTGTGTGTGTCTGTCTGTCTGTGGCCTGCTAGACTGTCTTCTAATAAGTAAAAACAATTGTTTAAATATTGATTACAGACCAAATGAACAAAACTAAAAATATAGATGAATTTTTTTAAGTATATCACCTCTTGAATAGTTGAGCTGGTATGATATTGAGAACATATGCTCAATTTTTCCAAAATCACTGCCATTTATGTAGTTATAATGTACTTTCCTTAATTTAGATAGATTAAATATAGAGTGAACCTTACTGAATCTGCATTTTCTCTTTTAACATATAATATGTTATTTATATTGTCTTCACTACATTAAATAGTAAAAGCTGGTGAATATAGGATATCTTAGAAATATTTTCTATTGTCATAATCTCAACTGTCTGCATATTCTGAAGTAGATTTCTTTAAATGCTACTTGGAGAAAGAAAATCAATGAAAAAATTTGTGGTGATTACCAAAATTATTTTTGCTGGCTAAAAAAATATGAATTTTTATACGCATTTAGATATCTTGCATTTTAACCAAACTAACTATTAAGTTAGGGTGATGTTTTCTCCTTTGAAGAATGTAATTTATTCTTGGAAAAAGACCATCAAATTAGTTTCGTAATACTTAGTGAACTAATTCAAATACTGTACAGTACAAATAAACTGAAATAGTTTATGAGTTTTGGGAAGAGCAAAGTGAAGGATAAATTATATTACATCTTACATTAATATATATCCAGTCTATAATGCAAGATGTGTTGAAAATGAAGTTAATTCTTCTATGTAGCTCACCTCTATCTAATGAAGAAAATATATGGATAGATTCAAAACATATTTAAGAGTATAATTAGACTATGTAAGCTAGATAGTTTGCCAACAACACATACTGAGAACCTAATATTTTTTTTTGCTTTTCTAAGACTACCATCTCTTATACATGAAGTAATAAAGGCAGGGACATTATAGAAGCTATAGGGGCCATAAGAGTGAGATTCTTTAAGAATTGGGAAGTTCAAAAAATGTCCCTTTTCTCAATTCCTAACTCACAAACTGTTAACCGCCTAAATTTTTCTACTTTCTAAGCAAATAAAATGTCTTAGAATCTTTCTGAATAAAGGTTTGAGAAGACTCCCAAGATCACAGACTCTAAGTAAAATGTCTTGCAGAGCAATTAAGGAAATCACAAACTTATACTGAGTGTTTTATTAAGTTCAACTCCTTTGTTTTTGCATGATAGTTAGTGGTCCAATCTGCAGCCCAAAGTTGGAGAAGCAGTTCTGGGTGTTGGAAAGAATGTGGACTTTGTAGTCAGGAAAGCTGTATTCATACCCACTCCATGCTGTATTAGCCTTGGGATGTTCACTTTGATTCTGAGCCTCATTTTCTTATGTATAAAATGAAGACAATAATATGTTTTATATATTGTTAATCAAAAAAGTTGTTTTAGGTTATAATAAAAAACAAAATCATTTAAATGAGCAAAAAAGAGTTGTAAATTGGTAGGCACAGAATCAGGTAGGAACTTAAAGAGAACAAAGAAAAGCAAGGTTTATAAAGGCGATAACCACAAGTGTAATTATTCCATGCAAATGAAGGATTGAGATAGATCGGTTAGCTCCAATATGCAAATAAGGGAGGTGAAACCAACCACGAGGAAAGAAGTAAAGTTCACATATGTCTGTGCAACAGTGGTTCAAGGATGTTTATGGCTTATCCTTGGGATGAATCTAGCAACGGGGTAGTAACTTAACAGCAGGTCTGAAACGGAGGCACAGGATGAACATAAGTCCTATTACAGTATTAGCCTCTTGACTCTATTTTCAGTGACTCTTAGCAATACTTATTCTATTTTATTTTTTCCATTATTAACATGAATTTTGTGAATATAATTGGACACCGGGTGTGTAAAGTTCCTGGCCAGTCTTTATGACTGTGTTGAGCAGAAAGGTTTATATGGTCACTGATCCCACAATGAAACTTTTCTAGTTAATGGTTTCAAAGTATCATTTAGAAATCTAGTCCAGCACGCCTGCAGATAGCAAATAGAGAAGAAGATGAAAACTCTTTCCTCCATACCAAATCCTCAGAATAGAGAAGATGAAGACCATCTCACTCCTGGTCTAACCCCGGGACCTTTCCTTTCTTTGGTCCTTTTAGGAAAAGAAACGGTTAAAGAAGGACCAAGGCACTGAGCAGTCTGGCTTAGACTAGAGCTGCTTCCCACCAAGGAGGCACTTTCAGGGCATTGTTGTTAATCCTGCTCAGTGATGGAGAGCCCTGGGGCAATTAAAAAAAAAAAAAAAAAAAAAAAAAAAACTGCTTTAAAAACCTCTGACATGTTTGCCATCTAAGCAAGTCTAGGGTTGCTACAGAGAAAGCACAGGGAAGCTGGGAGCAATTTTAGAAAGTATAAAAATAATGAGCCTTGCTCCTCTTTTGCAAAAAGGGCATTAACCACTCTGTGCCTCCTCTTTTGCCTGCCTGGAGGGGATAATTTACTGTGGACATTATTTTTCTTTTCTCTCTTTCTTCTCTCCCCACTCTCCCTTTTTTAAACCATTTCCCCCCTTTTCTTCTTGCTTCTCTACTACCAGCCAAGCAGTATGCATTGATGATCTACTGTCTGTAAGCCCCAGTGGTGCCAAGATGTACAACAAATGGAAATGTTAATCACCCTTGCCAGACTCCTGTCAGTATCTCTCTGTAGAGAGGCAGTGTATTTCTGATATGTAGGGAGTGAGATAGACACGAGCAGCATAGGATGATAGATCAAGGGCAGAAAGTCACCAGGGCAGAAAGCCCCAGGTACCTAACAATTGGCAAAACTGGGGTGGTCCTCATCATCCCCCCCACCCCCAGGCTGACATTTCCTTTCCTAGGATATTACCGATTATGCAGTTTAAGACACCCTGAACTTCTACCCCACTGGCGACGTGATTTGGACCCTCCCTGACCTTTCCTCCTCTGGCATGTCATTATGCATGCTATAGATCCCCTTAGAGGAGGAACAAAGAGGTGGCAGAGAATGACCTCCTAGAACTCCTATACAAACCCTTGCACAACCAGTTCTTTTGGCGTTAAACCCTCAGGACAATGAGGTTCGGACCCACATCAAATAATCTTAACAACAAAGCCTCCTCAGGTCTGTTGATCACAGAGACAGAGTTTTGGTGCAACTAGAGATTAACAGCTAGGCCTCAGTTGTGTTTCAGCTCCAGGCCCAGAAAAGCAGCACAGCTATGGCTGACATCAGGGCCAGCTGGAAAAACTAGAGAACCCTTGCCCTGGCCCTAACCAATATGTGGAGACCATGACCCTGAAAGGACACTCCTGGAAAGCTGAACCACACCTTTTATGTATTGTATTGAGATCCTCCCCTGGGACCTCCCCTAGGGTCCCAGCCTTTGGAAAGCAGATAAAAGGCTTCAGGACTTATCACTGTCCTGAACTCATCTCACTTCCTTTAATAAGTCTGACATGATCAAAATTAGAACTCATTCTCCCATTGTTGTTAACTATATTTAGCATGTAGAATCTTGTCCTGAGTTCTTGATTTCAGGGGAGAAAAAGCCCCATTGAGCAATGTTTTTTTTTTCTTCTTTCTTTTGCCTGATAGTTTACATTAAAACACTAGCCGAATCCTAGAAAGAATGCCTCTATAGTAAACTTCCTTTCCTCCTCTCACCTCACTTTCTTCTCCATCTTTCCCAAATCATATCCTCAAAACCTCTCTCAAGGATACTTCCTCTTTCTTTATGCATTCATCTGTTGATGGACACTTAAGTTGTTTTCATATCTTGATTATTGTACAAGGAACATGAGAGTGCAGATATCTCTTCAGAATACTGATTTCAATTTATTTGGCTTATATAACCAGAAGTGGGATTGCTGGATCATAGTAGTACTATTTTTAATGTCTTGAGGAACCTCCATACTGTTTTTTTTTTTTTTTGTAGTGATCCTAACAAACTACATTCCCATCAACATTGCACAAAGGTTCTCTTTCTCCATATCCTTGTTAACACTTATTATCTTCTGTCTTTTTGACAATAGCTCTTTTAACAAGGGTCAGGTGATGTCTCGTTTGTTTAGGTTTTCATTTCCCTGGCATTGGTGAGGTCAAGCACTTTTTCATGCCCCTGTTGGCCATGTATATATCTTCTTTGAAAGAAGATCAGTTCTGGTTCTTTGTCCGTTTTTTGATTTTTATTTGTTTATATTTTGCTGTTGTTGGAGTTCCTTGTATATTTGGGTTATTAATTCATTAGATACATCATTTGCAAATTTTTTCTCCAATTCTGTAGGTTGCCTTTCATTATCATAATTGTCTCTTTTGCTACACAGAAACTTTTAAATTTGATTTAACCACTTATTTTTTTTTTTTTTTTACTTTGTTTTCTGGGCTTTTGGTGTCATTTAAATAATCATTGCCAAGGAGCTTTTCCAAAATAATGTGTGACCAAATATCTGGGTATTCATGGCCCACTCATGTTGACACATAAAATTAACCATCACAAACAGACAATAAGACCGTAAATAAGAAAAGTAGCAAAAGCCTTGCTAGGGTTATAAGGTTTTTTTCTAGCATAAAGTTAACTTTTTCTAATGCAAGCTTTTGATATCATTTTAATGAGTAAGAACTGTAGCTTAAATGTTGTTTTTATGTTCATTATAAAAGCGCTCTCATTATAAAAGTACCTAGTTGAAAAACCAATTTATATGAAGGACATATAATACAATTTGGCTGCATAGTTCCAAAAAAAATAAATAAATAACAAATATATACAAAGTCAACAAAACTTATGCTAAATATCCTTCACTTCCTATTTAGGAAAATATTAAACCATTACTTTCTAAACTATATAATAAGAAAAGTACACTTAACATTAAAATTATTTAGCATTTCTCCTGCAAATAGCTACATACGGGATTCTATTTGATTTTTATTGCTGCTATCCCATTTTTTCTTGGACATTAACTCACTTTTGAGTGACAATTATTTTTAAGTTTCTCCCAGATTTTACAAAAAGAGGCTAAATGATATGATTTATACTAAAAGTGAGTAAAAATCTGTTTTCGAACGTATTCCAGTTCCCATTAAAATAACCAATTAAGAATTAAGAGTTTCAGCTTTCTTTTATTGAGTCTATTGCTTTATTTTTACAGTTTTGTTTTCTTTTTTACTTTTATCCATTCTTCTATATCCTTGCACTTTTATGCCTGATCAATATCTTTTGTTTTACAAAAAGCAGCATGGTCTTTTCCAGCACTGGGTGATTTATTGGGCTATTATATCACCAGAATGACAATATTTTCTGTGGATTTTAACATAATCGATCATGAAGGCAGTTGGTTTTTCTTCCCCAAGAGTATCTAAGCAATAAGTCTTCAAAACTGATAGGATAGTGTTTTCAAATTTGAAAGGTAAGGAGGACTGATATATGGTACATGAGCATCTAGGGATTTTGGTGTCTGCTGAGGGTCCTGGAACCAATCTCCCCAGATACCTAAAGATGGCTGATTTTTATTCATTGTTCCTTTGAATAAAGTTTTTTTTTTTCTCCTGTAATGCATATAAGCTAAATGGACTTTAGAGAGGTCTAGAATTTATCAGAGGAAAGCAAAGAGAAAGGACAACATCGTTGTACTTCATGTTTTTGAAAATGTGTATGGGAATAATAAATGAATACACATTAAAAGGTGAATATTATCAATATAAAATAAATGATTGAGATTGAGATAATACAACGATGGCTAATAAATATATAAAATCATATCTACCCTCGTTAATTATAAGGAAAATACAGTATAAAGTCATCAGATTAGAAAAAAATGGAAATATTGATGGTAACCCATATATATTTAAGATGAAGAGACATTTTCATGTACATTCTTGGTGAAAATGTAGGATGATGAAAAATTTATAGAGGGCAGTTTAGCAAAACTTAGAGTGGCAATACTATATGATAGAGAAATTTAAATTATTTTTGTTTTTGTTCAAATGCTTGCAATGGTTCAGATTTCACTCCCAGTAAAGGCAAAGGTTTTCTAAGGTAACTACATATAGTCCCAGTATAAAGAATGTTTTTATAATGTGATTTTTATAAAAGCTATATCCTTTTTGAACCCTCTGACCTTTATTCCCTCATATTGCCCATACCTCACTGTTTCAGCCACATGGATCTCTTTGATATTCTTCCAACATGTTAGGTGTGCTTTCAGCTTGAGGATTTGTTCTGATTTTTCTGTCTACAGTGTTCTTCCCCATATATTTAACAGTTAACTTTTTGCTTGCTTGGACTTTTGCTCAAACCTTACAGTCTCAAAGAGGTTTGCCTTGGCTGTCTCTCTCCCTCAACACTGCCTGCCACCTTCTGTCCGTTTCCTCTGCACAGTGTCAGCCTGCATTTTAAAAATAATTTATCCCAAGTATTTATTTAAAGCACACTTGGGGTCGTCGTCGGCAGCCGTCCGTCTCGAGAGACGATGGTGTAGCTTCTTAAGAGTCTATCTGCACCGCCGAGAATGGTTGTGCAGTCCGACTCGGGAGTGACACGGTATCTGTCTCCTCCCGTGTTGAATCGACATCTTGCGATGACGCTGGAGTGTCCTCTCCAGTGAAGCTGAAGCTACAGAGCCTGGGCAGGGTGATACGGAGGGTCTGCTGTTGCCCATGCAGCAGACACCCCCTCTCTTCGCAGCTGAAGGAACCAAGGGAAAGACGGAGTCAATACAGCTTGGCTTCAGGTGCGCCGCAGGAGTTGCCGGTGTTGACTACAACGTCAAACCGCCTTAGGGACTCCGGCTCCGGATTTTCTGTCGGGGTTTACTCCCTTAGCCTTTCCCCTGAAGAGGTATGCCGCAAGGCAGCGGAGGTTTTTTGGAATCAGAGTTTTCCTTCTCTGATGTGCCCTGACTGGAAGATTGAACCAGCGGCACTTAGCTCGCAGGCCGACGCTCAATCCACTGAGCCAAACCAGCCAGGGTACACACTTGGGGTAATACATACTTATTGTATTAATAAAGCCTTCTGTTGAAAAAAGGATTCCCTATTTTCACATTGCTTATTATTAAGAAAAATCTAGAGATACCTTAAATGTCTATCAGTGTAAATCATGGTTATATCCATTCTAGGAAATATTATACAAGATTCAAATTATTGTGGAAGATTTATACATCATCACATGAAATAATATCAAAACATATTCTTCTCTTTAAAGATTTTATTTATTTTCAGAGAGAGGAGATGGGAGGGAGAAAAAAAGAGAGAGAAACATCAATGTGTGGTTGCCTCTTGCACACCCCCAACTGGGGACCCAGCCTGCAACCCAGCCATGTGCTCTTACCGGCAATCGAACCAGCAACCCTTTGGTTCACAGGCCACTGCTCAATCCACTGAGGCACACCAGCCTGGGTTCAAAACACGTTCTTAAGTGACTAAAGCAAGTTTTAAAATCAGTAACATATGACCTAATTGTAGGGAGGGGGGGAAGCATATACCTTTCAACTTCTGTGTTACTCAAGAAGAGCTCTCTAAAGAAATACTCCAAATTTATAACTGTCAAAACATTTGGGAAAAGAAGTGTGGCAGGAAGGGAAGGTACATGTAAAGAAGAATTTATGCATTGTTGAGTTATTTTTAGCAAGAATATAATGATGTGTGTATGTGTGTGTTTCTAAAGTAAAAATAAAAAGTGATTTGACAAGTTCAGAAGAATGCCAAATCTCTTTGGGATGAGATAGCATTGAATAGAAGCTTAAAATATGCATGCACTTTAAAGAGCAAAGCCTGTGAGATAGAGGAAGAATAGGAAAACAGGACATTTGAGGTGGAAGTTTACATTGGAGTGTACTTGCAGTGGTAGAGGTTACTGGGACAATTCCAGTTACACAATTTTAGCATGAGTAGAAGCTTCTTTTGTGCCTTAATTGCTCAGATTTTGGGAAAAACATAAATGAGGGACAGTTATAAAAGACTTTGCACACTAGTTTAGAATCGGGTATTTTACTTTGTATGAATGGGAGGCCATGGTGAGTGGGCTTTATTTAATAAGAAAATATCTTGTTAAAAACAGGATACATAGAAAATCAGATTGACTCTGTTGGGCAAACAAGGCAGTAAGAATAACTCACTTTACCCTTTCCTAGCTGGTTGCAGTTAGAATCTGCCACAGATATTCTGACAGGGTTGAGGCCTTCTGAGGACAGTTAGTCACAGCACAGACAGATGAGACCCGTTACATTGAAATCTCTAAACAAAGATTTCTGTTTATTCGTTCTTCCTCTTTATAGTTTTTTCACATAATATTAACCTGAGGCTCTATCTTTAGAATAGGAATGCACCAATCATAATATTAGAAGTCACTATAATTTTTTATGTAAGCAAACTGTGATGCTTTAAGAATTATATGTTTTATTCTTGCCAAATTTTATTGTATTTCTCTTTGCTTCACAATAACATATCGATCTATTTCTTTAATTATATATTATGCAAAAGTTACTGTGCACATTTTATGAGCCACTGATTCTGGTACGGTCTTGGAATAAAATGAAGAGAAATAAAAAAACGGTGTAATTCTGAAATACAGTAGAATAGATCCAAAATATTACAATAAATACAAAATAGTTTTAAAGACTATGAAGACAGAAAATTCAAGGGAAAAAGTGAATGCAGATTGTAAGAATTGTTATAAACAATATTGTGATAGAGAAATATGAGAGTCTTTGTTAAGAAATCATAAAAACTGTTATATAAAATATGTGAGAGAACTAGCCATGCATGAATAAAAAAGGAATATCTAGATATATAAGCAATAATAGAAATGTCAAATGGCACAGAAAGAGCTGAGTTACCTTGAGTTATTTGAAGATTCATGTGGCTAGAGTTTTGTGAGCTAGGAGAAGTGTGTAGATAAAATATGAGATGAAAAAAAGCCTGTTTAGATCATGGAAAGGACTTTGAATTTTATCCTAAGTGGATTATGAAGTCAACTAAAAACATTTATCGGGGGGGGGATCACCAGGTTTATATTTTGAAAAGGTTATTCTGGATAATTGTGAAAAATTGACTGAAGGAGAAGTCATCTGTATAAGCAGAGAGCTAGTTAGGAGCTTATGGCCATATGTTAGGTGAGTAAAACTGTGAGCAGGCAAGCTAGAAGATGCACAAAATAAGTTATGGAAGCAAAACCTACAGAAATTACTGATGGATTGACTATTGAAGGTAGGAAAATGGAACTATCAAATATGACTAAATGAGTTTTGGTGGAGAATTGGGAAGGTTGTTTTACTATTAACTGTAATGAGGAAAACATACACAAGTTTTATCTAGGATATGGTAAGTCTAAAATACAGGCTGAAATGTGAGGGCAGATAAATATATAAATATAGAGCTCAGAAGAGTAGCTTGGCTAGGGAAATATATTTGGGAGTTATCAGAAGAGAAATAATAAATCCATGGGATGAATAATTCCACTAAGGAGGAGAGTATCTTAAAAAAAAAAATAAGAGTTAGAATTTTGAGCACTGAGGAACTACAGCACAGCATTTTGTTGGAGTCAAAGCCACCAGCAATAAATACAAGGATGGTAGGAAGACTCAGTGGGAGAGAAAGAAAATGTCACACAATTCTATTTCTGGACTATGTACTTGCCATTTCTTCTCCTTAAAAGTTCTTCTCCAGGTGGTTGTATGGCTATTTCCTTCACCCCTCTAGTCTTTCTTCAAGTATCTTAGTGATGTTTTTTCAGATCACCTAATTTAAAACCAACCATACCCAATATTGACACTCCATAAACTTTTCATTTGTGCTTTGTTTTTCTTTCTAGCACTTACAAAACCTAACATATTATGTAGTTTTCTCAGTTGTTTATACAGTGTCTCTCCTCATTATAAAATAACTCAAGAAAGCTAGGATTTTGTTTTATTTTAAAACAACTTATCTCCAGAACTTAAAACAATGTTGGGCATATTGTCAGTGTTCAAAAATGTGTGTAATTATATCAAAATAACTGTAAGATTTAATGGAAATAATAATTTATGTTCAACAATTTGTGTAATTGAATAGAAACATTGTATTGAACTAATGGAATGGGTACAAGGTTAAAATGGTTTTAAGAATGAATAGGAGTTGAGGAAATGGCGATTGTATATAACCAGATGTTTGGGGTAATTCTGTTATTAAAACCAGTAGAGATGCTAGTTTTGGCAGGAATAATTAAATATCTTCACTGTAAAAGAAGGGAAGATACACGCAAGTGAATTCAGAGTGGTAGAGCTGACTTGAGGAAGATGAGGCAGTTTCTTCATGTCTTCATTTTTTTGTTGGTTTGTTTGTTATGTTTTTAATGAGCTCTTTGACCTCGTGCAAGTAAAGCATGAATAAGATTTGTGGGGAAAGGGAACGTGGTGCGATGGCCAAGTAGTGTGAATTTCCTGTGTGCATTTTGTCATTTTGGACTTCAATGAGAAGATCCAACTTCTTATGTCAACATCACCAATTGCTTTATGCTACCTAGGCACAACGAGAAGGTAATAGCTATGTTCAACCAGATAGGTTTTGCTATTTAAATGAAACAGGAAGGGTTATAATATATACTACATATATGTTTATAAGTAATTCTGATGGCAAAACATGGAATCTATGCTGGATAAGCAAGTGAAAACAGAAGGAGCCTGAAAGAATTAGAAAAGTTGCTGAGAGTCCAGAATTATGAATCACTACTATAAGGTCAAAGAATTGTGGCAGAATATAAGATTTTCATGAAGATATCCTGAAGGTCTTTCCTTTATTTTTTAAACAAATCCCTGAGACAGTGATCTATTAATCACCTATATCAGATTCCTGAGAAGATTTCTGTCATTGGTTTCTATGACAGTTCATAGGCAGCAGTAAATCTTATGTACCTGCGGCTAACCAGACAAAGCCATCAATGATAACTAAGTACATCTTAAATACTCAGGCGGCTTGGAGGACTCTTATTCCTGAAAGTCATACTCAGAGATATAGCCATTTAATACAGAAGTGACATAGGTTTTTAATTATTTATTTTGTGAAACTTTAAGTCTGAATAGACTGATTTGAGAAGGCTTTATTCAGAACAATGATTATAAATGCTACTGGAATAGACCCAGCAGAAGAGTTTTCAGGCTTCATCACACTCATTCACAGAATATTTTCATGTCTCTAACTGTAAAGCTAATTTCCTTGGGCTCAGTCATATTTTAGTAATTAGAGTTCTAGAAAAAGAATGATTTCATTTTCTAAAGTAACTGACATTTTAGAACGAGTATATAGAAATATAAAATTTAATCACACCTCCAGAAACACACTCACACATTTACCAACAGAAACATGTGGGCACTAGATTACCAGGAAATCTTCATGCTTTAGAGTCTTACTAAGGGAAAGGAATAGCATATAAACTATGATACAGTCATTTTAGAAAAGGATACAATGTTCTCATATTTAACTATGCTTTGTAAGAAATAGCACATATATTCTATAAATAACATATATATTCTATAAATAGAAATATATATATGTATACATAAATTTTGAAATGAAGTGTTATACTATTATCCTTAGAGAGATCCATGCTGATTTAATGATTTTTAAAAAAATCATTCCTCTCATGACCACAAGCAATATTTGCCTTTCTTAAGTCAAAGAGGTCTTGTGGCAAGTTGCTACTTAGGACCTCAGAGCACTCCCATGAGCACCAGCAGTAGCCACATCTTTGCATATTCCATAGTCTGCACACTTAGGGTCTAGCCTGAGGTGTTTTTAAGATAAATTAATTGAAGTGAGTGGAACAGTTTTTCTCTCTGTCAGAACAAGTGAAGCTTAAGCCTAGCTCCTCATTCAGCCCCTGCTAAGTGATCTTTGGAGTGATTTCAACCAAAAGGTCTTTCTTTTTCTCCTCTCCTTTAAAATATTGCTTAGTGTGATTTACTCTGAATAGATTTCCATTGCCTCTTTTAGGTGATGTTCTTTTCATGAAGGGAAGAAAAATCTTTACATCTTTTTGTGCTTGTCACAAATGCCCTTTTGAGTGTTACTGCTAACCCCTGCTTGCCATGAATGCTGAACAAGGTCAATGCCATAGTGATACATTTTCTTTTTTCTACAAATGAATAATATTTCTATCCTAGAGTCTAATTGTTCTCTAGTGTGATAAAAACATAGTCCAAATTATTATTTCCACATATATTTTGAAAGTGTTCTTACAAACACTCTGTAAAAGAACAAAATAAGGTCATGAAGGAGTACCATATTTTAATTTTTTTCTGCAGTGGCATTAATTAGTTGGAACTTATATTACCATCATTAGAGTCAGGAATATCTGTCAATGAGTCAAATGATTATATATTAAGGAATTTAAACTAAATGTGCTGTTGTATTACTATAATAATTGATACAAAGCCGTATATTCAAATTCACACATATATTAATATTTCAAACAACTAAATTTCTAAGGAAATATTATTATGCAAAATTTTAGTCCATTTAATTTTGTTTGAAATGAATGGAAAGCACAAAGGATCATCTAATTCTCTAAACTTCCTGAAAAAAATCATATTAAAAGTGACAATGAAGAAATACACATAGTGCCAATGTGACTAATCTGTAACCACAGCATCTCTACAGGAACCTCAGTAGGAACCTAGGAACAGAAAATGTATCGCCTGCATAATTTGATTACCAAATAATGAGCCTTGGGCTCACACAGTTTTAAAAGGAACAGTCATGTCTGTCTGATACCAAGAAAAATGAAGATTTTAAAACCTTACCCTCCTACAACTATTTCTTTTTTATTTTAGAGTTTTGTATTTGGAGTAGGTTTTCCCTTCCCCTTTACAAAAGCACGCAGGAGGAGGAGACAAGGAAAGAAAAGAGGAGAAAAAAAAACAGGAAAGAAGGTGTGTGGCACAGCATTCCAAAGTCATATTTCATTTTCCTTTCATGCTTTCCAAATTTATTTATTATTTGGTGAAAAAACAAATCCAGATATGTAGTCAACCAGACAAGTTACAAAACGTATGAACATAGAACCAGCAGTGAGGACTGGAGATTTCAATATTTGGCTTGAATATCTACTTAAGTTAGACTTCACTGAGTATATTTATTGAGACACATTGATAATAAAAAACAGTTGTGCCCATTGAAAAGTGTTTTCAGTAGCAACTTGGTGACATGCATTGCCCCAGCTTCAAAACGGGGAAGCTGGGGACAGGAGCTGAGCACAAGCCGTTGCCATGCGGCCATGGCCTCCCCCAGATGGATTGTTGCTGGTCGCCACTGTCACTCACCGTGATTAATAAACATGTTATATGGCACCTGGATCATTGAAAAGGGACATTTTACATTTTCAAGCTTGGTTATTAATTTAATATATAAGCATAGATTTATCATCTGTGATGAACATGCCCATTCTTCCAAATAAAAGTGACATCTGCAAACTGGAAATACGAAAAACGGACTACTCGCGCAAGATTCCAGCAATGTGAAATGTGAACTAGGTGCTTATCATACTGAAAAAAAAAGAGAGTGTCCTAGAGATGCTGATTGCCTCTTTAGAAAGTGCTTTGTAATAGCTTAATCTAAGGTTGGTAACTCCCAAAGCGAAACAGCCTCCTAGGGCAATGCGACAGTGTTCACTGTGACCTGCGTGGTGACTTGTGCGTGACACTTCTTCCTCAGATGAAGAAAGAAATAGTCGTATTGTAAGACATAGAAAAGTCCCTGCATCTGAATGTCCTGTTTTATAAAAGTCTTCCATGAAGATGATGAAGATAATGATGATAAGTACCACTTGTCCAATAGTTTGGCCAGGTAAGGGTGGGAGGTAAAATGCTAACATAACATTTACTGAATGTTAAGAGCATGTTACTTATTTTGTTATAACACATTTCAGTGATGTGGGAATTACCAAGACATCTGATATTCTCTTTCATAAGTATTTTTAAAAGTTGTGTCTCTGTTCCATCCCATGAGAAGTGAGCCTTCCATGAGAAACTGCTGATTGACACAAATCCAGGGTCTCTCATTCCCTTTAGTAATGCCAGGAGTCTTGAGGTCTCTCATCTCTATTAAGAATGTTGCTAAGATTCTTTGTTTCCACTAAGCACTGCATGGTGCTCTTCTCTACCTTCTGTTTGTTAGTTTCTGAGCTATTTAATCTCTCATGTGTAGTGACCCTAGACAGCAGAACCATTTTCTTGTAAAGCCTCCCAAAGTGCAATTAACATGAAATTGATCCTGAAAATTGTGGGGAGTGATGGAATGAGAGACCAGGCACAGCTAGAAAGCTATGCAATATTTAAAAATTTAAACTAGCCTTATTTTTGAAAGCTTCTGTCTCATCCTACTACTAGTGTTTTCTACATGTCAAGTTTCTTCTTGTTAATTTCCAGTTTCCCAACATTTGCTGAATAATTTCTCTCTTAATAAGTGTGCATTGTATTTATAATCAGAAACCAACTCTACATAAATAATTATGCTACAATGTGATAAGGACTATAATGAAGACATGCACAATGTTGTATGAGAACAGGGAATAATAACAACAAATTAGATTTACCTGAGTTGGCAAGTGGTCTGTGATACTTTATAAGGAGTTGACATTTACACAGAAACTTAAAGAAGGCCAAGAGTATTGCAGAATGAGAATAAAGAATCAAAATAATGAAGAATTAAAGTGCATATTTTCATAGTAATAATAGATTCAACAGTGTGTTAATATTTGTATTATAATTGTTAATACAAATTACAATAGACAAGCTGGAAAAGAAGTTTGAAGTCAGGTTTTGCAGGGTTCTAAATGGCAAAACCACACTTCCTTAAGAAGCATCATGTCCAGTTGAGTGTCTTAGAAAGCTAGTCGTGTTAGAAGGTAAAATAAGGAGGAGAAATTGAGTTTCTGTCATGAAGCAGGTAGAAACTTATGAGGATACATAAAGGTGAGAGGACAATTATGAGAATAGTCAAGTGAACATTATCTTCACTAAAAAACTCTTGTCTTCTATCACACCGTTGTACATTCCAGCTTTGGAAAACCTTACCTGCCCTAATACAAATACGGTTACAAATCAGGCACTCAGAGACACTCAGGCAATTGACACAATGAGACAGAATGTGAGATTCACTTAAAACAATTGTTAAGAAGCAATATTAATTATTGACAGTCTGTAATGTCCCTCCTTCTTTCAGACATGTGAGAATAACCTGGAAAGCTTGTGAAAACAAATATCTGGTCTCTACCCTTCCACATGAGATTCTGATTCAGAAACTCAGAATGGGTTTCAATAATTTACATTTGTATTAAATTTCCAGACAATGCTGATACTTCTGGAATGCAGAACAGATGATGAATAGCACTGCTCTAGAATATGTTCTTTGTAACAATTAGGTTGAATCAGATGCAGTTACCTGGAAGCTTGACAGAGACATGAAAATAAAATACCATTAACAACATCACTTAACCAAAATTCTGCACGTTGGAGCTTCTAGAGTCAGTACTGCAGCCCAAATATATTATTAAGTGCAAATACTGTTTTTATACTTCAAAATTACCCTTCTCTAGCAAATTAGCTTCTCATCTACCTTTGGCAATGGTGTGTTACGTTTCCAAAATTACTTTCATATCTTTAGAAGCAGGAAGCCAAAGATTGGTAAGACTACAAAATACTTTTTATCTCAATTTGTTATAGAAAAATAATTTCCCAAAGACCAGGAGACCCTATCTGTCACTTTCCCATGGCACGGCTATCTTGTTGCAATGGAGGCTGAGAAATTGTATATGCTGCACTTGCACATATAAAAAGAGAAAGGGAGACTGGTCAGATTCTTCCAGTGAGAGAAGAGAGAAGGAAATAGCTAATGGTCAGGCAGCCAACTATATCTAGCACATTCTTGAAGGATAAAAGAAGAGATTATCTGGTTTGAATAGGTAGAAACGTCATTCCAGGAGAAGAGAATACATACACAAAGAACAGAGTTATGAGTAGAGAGTATTCAGGAAATGGAACAATATACATTGTAACTAGAATATAGAGTATATGAAAGAAACTACCCAGAAGATAAAGCTAAAGAGAGAGGTAAGCATTTTTTAGTTACTTCACATCTATTCATACATAGTACAAACTTATGCTTTCTCCCAAGTTATGACACAATAATTTTTTTTTACTTTTTTTTTAATTTTATTTTTTGGTTATTCAATTACAGTTGTCCCATTTTTCCCCCATTGCTCCCCCCTCCCAGCCCATCCCTTCTCCCACAATTATATCCCTCCCTGTTGTCCATGTCCATGAGTCAATAATTATGCTTCAAATTTTTCAGTAATCATTAAAAAACTATTTTGAGATACAGTAGTCCTTCTTTATATTGCAGTTCACTTATCATGGCCTCACTATATCGTGGGATTTTTAAAAAATTATATTTAATTATTTATCATGGATTTTTCACTATTGCAGGATTTTGCGGTACTGTATATGTATGTTGTTAAAGTTACAAAGGTTTAAGAGTGTAGAATATGTTTAAGAGCATAAGTAGTGTTTATGAAAGTGTGGAAAAGGTTAATAAGAGAGTGGGAAAGGTTAATACAGGACTGAGAATTGTTTATAAGTGTGTGGGAAGGGTTTATAGAGCCTTAAAATATATATAAATACTAAAATAAATGTATGGTTCCTACTTCGTGGATTTTCACCTATCGTGGGGTGGGGGGGTCTAGAATGTAATAGCTGTGATAAGTGAGGGAATACTGTATAAGCCTCCTGTGCTGATGTGTACTTACTATATCTTAAATATTTGTCACAGCTGATTAGTAATAAATAGGAAATGCACACATCCTTCTATTGCATGTTTATTGTTGGTGCAAGTATACCCATATTTACATTTGTGGGCCTCAACAGCAATCAGGAGGAACAGAAATTGAGGGCAGAATTTAGTGGTTCTTTCTGTTGACCAGCAGTGAGTATATGGAGAAGAGTTTGTGGATTAAACAGCTGCTGTAGTGTCTGTCTCTCTGCCGCTGGTTCATCAGCTCCTTAGAACGTGAAATGTTTAAGTAAACATGAGCCAGGGTCCAATCCTCTTGTTATATATTGTTCCCACACGGGGAAGTAATAGAAACTCACTCCTCTGCTGAGAGGTTTTCTTTTGCCCCCAAGGTAACTATAATTATCCTTTGCTGGGATCAGACCCGTTAAACATTTCAATGAGCCTCTGCCTGTGTATTCCAGAGTGAGGCTGAATGTCAGTGGAGTGAGATATCTGAACTGTGGTGAGGTCCTGAAAGGAAAAGATTCGTGTAAATAAAAGTGATTTTATTGTTTAAATCACTTTTGGAGATTCCATTTGTAGAATCAGAAATACGATGCAGGCCTTATAGATTCTCTTCCTCCCCCCACTACACACACACAGCCACTTTAGAGTAACTGACCAAAAGCGATGTTCAGAATGGCAGGCTCTGAAATGTCTCACACTAAGAGGCTTGCAGAATCGGTATTGACTCCTATCAGTCAGAAATCCTGAGCAGAAGATTAATTTCATGTGTCAAACAGAATGCAAAGCCATGGAGTCCTCAGTAGTGAAATGTATTTCTGTATAGATACATACATTTAATAAAAATGTAACACATTCATAATTTACTGGCCAGGCTACTTTTTCTCTGTGATTAACAGTCTCATATTCCATCTGAATACTATAGAATGCCCTTTTGAAATTTCCTACTACTATATAAAGTAGCCAAGCTATTGGTTTTTTTTTTGGTATGTATTTCTTTAATCAGAAAAGATTCTATTATCTGAATTATTCATTAAGAGTACAACCCACCCTCTCACCACCACTGAACTTAAAAATGTCTTTAGCATAAATTTATCACATATTATTGCATCTACGCATTTGTACCTACTATTTTTAGACTAAGGGCTCCATAAAGGCAGGAACTATGCTTTACCTATTTCTATTTTTTAGATATAACTCAAAAATTAGTTTAAAAAGAACAAATATAATAAGTGTACTTAATCAACCTGAATAAAGCAGTGATTCTAATATTTTTAGGGAGGTCAAATAGCTTTGTACCTTTTAAGATAATAAGGACAAGCTAGAATTCCAACTGTACTTACCAATCTAGTGATAAGTGATACATGAAGTGATACATACATCTATATGTATGTATATTAGACAATCTAGGACAAAATGGGACCAGTACCTCTCCTTGGATACACACTTCTTGCACGTCACAAACTTCTAGACTTTCCGCAGAGATGAGTAAGCACCTTAATGAACCTACCATTTACAAATATTTTGCCTCTCTTAAGCTTAAGTCATCACTGACTCCAAGAGTCATCTTATATCTGAAAATAATTTTTGAAAAAACAAAGTAACCGAAGATCCTTAATAGCCCTCTACTAATAGAGCAAGGTCTTTGCAAGGAGACTAGAGCTTGTATATATATATATATATATATATATATATATATATATATATATATATACCTGCACTGGAATCAATGTCTATTTCCTTAAATGGATTTGTGTGCTTTGTGAACTATTATATAAAATTTTGTCTTTTTATAAGTATGTGGAAATTTTTCTAGGGAAAGTGTGCATATTTTCATAAGAGTATCAAAAATCTGATAACCCAGAAAAGTATAAGGACCACTGCTTGTGAGCAAAATTTAGGCATTAATTACCTCTACATTTTCCTGACTATTCCATAAAGATAGTATGCCTCTATCAATTAGTTATATATATATATATAACTAATATAACTAATTGTTATATTAGTTAGTAAGGACTATGTTGTTTTTGAGAAAGAAGAAGGAGGTCTTTCTTTAAAAAATTATATCCAGGGTGGGGAGAGGACAAAGAGAGTAAACAAGGGTCATGTATGTGGTGATGGAAGAAGAGCAGACCTCTTGTAGTGCGCACAGAATAGGGCATACAGATGTTGTATTATAAAGATGTATACCTGAAATTTACATCATATTATTAACTATGTTACCCCAATAAATACAATGTTTTTAAATTCATAGGGAAAAAATTGCATTCATCACAGCATAATGCCTCTTATCTCACACTTCCTCCAAAGCATATACTCAAAAATGGTAGGCATAATTATTATTATGAGACAAGCTTTTTCTGTGATACAGCTACATTAAAAATTATTCCAGAACCTTCATGGCTTACAATAACAAACTTTAATTTTCAAATTCAGGTTAAAGAGTCCTTGGACGCTTCTGTGTCCAGGTATGAATCAAATTCACATTTGTTCTACATACTTTCTTTCAGAAGCAGCCCGAAGTCATGGTAGTTATTTAAGGGAATCCTTCACATAGCCATGGGTAGGAGAACAAGAGGAGAAGCAAAAGAAGATAAGCAAAATTTGTTGCCTTCCATGCGTCAGGTCCTGGATGGTGTGGGGATTTCTATTGTGTCCACATTTGCAACATGAAAAATGATATAAATACCACCTATGAATCAATAATAAACAGTAGGCAAACCAATGGAAAAAGATAAGAGGCATGAACAGGTGTTTTATTAAAAATAATGTGTAAATGTCATATTTTCTGTAGTGCTCACTTTATGAGTCACCAGTAAAATGAAATTATAGCTAAAATGAGATAGTATTACATGACTACTAGAGAAACTAAATTTAAAAAAATACAATACTAGTGTTGATAAGAATGTGAAAGAATTGCGGTTTTTCCCTTCTACTACTCTGTAGCTGAATTGGAAAATTCTTTGGCAGTATTTAATAAAGTTGAACAAAGGCATGCCCTATAATGGATCATCTTCATTCTTAGATATACAACCAACATGCATGTATTTATATGTTAAACACAGACATAAACTAATCAACAGTAGATACATTGTAGTATAATTATTCACTTCTATATTAAGCAGTGATAGTAATTAACAAGTTATTTCTCTTCACAATATGGGATAATCTCACAAATGTCATGTTGTATAAAACAAATTAAACACAAAAGGAGACACATTCAGTGAGTCCATCTTTGTATAGATTCCAAACACAGGTAAATGATTATAAAGCAGTATTTGTCAGAATATTGGTTACATTTGGCGAGGAAAGATAAGGTAATAAAAGGATGAGGTCAAAGAAAAGCTAAGGTGGCTTTACTCTTCATAAAAGTTTTGTATATCTATTTTGTGATAGTTCATGAAGGGTGACTTTGGGATTGTGCATATTTTTCTGCATCATTGTTATAACTCAATACAGTTTTCATTAAAATAATGGCTTAAGAAAAAATGGTATCACCTAAAAATTGCACCAAAACACTTGCATGTGTTTTAATCAGTGATTAAACATAATTAATTTGTCTATCTTAAAGCCATGGACAAGATAGAAGTTGTGCCATCATTTTTCCTACTCAACGTTGTTTTGTTGGTCTTAGCCAGTGCAATTAGAAAGCAAAAAAAAAAAAAAAAAAAAAAATTAAAGTTCTAACTAGAACTAGAACATAAAAAGAAAGATGGTTGGTATTATTGGAAAAAAATAACTTACCACTTAAAAAATAAAATAAATAAACTGAATAACTATAGCAATTATTAAGTTTGTTAAATATAATATCTGAAATCAAAATCAACTTACAGAGTCAGTAGCTTTAAAAAACCCCAGTAATATCCATGTAGACTATTGAATGGAAAAATCCATTCACAATAACAGCAATACATCTAACAAGAAATGAGTAAGAACTCTGTGGAGGAACTGCAGACCATTACTAAATTCTGTCAAAGCACTAGAATGATATCTGAGACACTCTCTGTTTGGGGTTAGAAGATGCCCTATTACTGTCTATTTCCCTATATGTGACTATTATAAGAATACAGTTTTGATTAAATTCCCTGTAGGAGATTTTATGAAATTGACAAGCTGATTCTAAAATTCACTGAAGAGAAACAAATACAGAAAATACATTAATAAAACTAAAAATAAAAACAATGGGGGGGGATCTAAGAAATACTAAAATATAGCATGCAGTTTTAATAATTGAACCATGATAGGGCACTGCAGCAGACAAATTCATCAGCAGAATAGAGGATTAAAAACCTAAAATAAACTGTATTTGACACATCAGGAAAGTGTCATTCCAAAATGAGTGGGGAAACAATTGTCCCAATGGTGTTAAAATGACTGGTTGTTATTATCTAAATCATATTTTTACCTTTTGCTAAATATAGAAAACATATTCCAAAAGTAATTTGGTGGCTTAGCAGAAACTAACAACTAGTATATTTTCATAAACATACAGAAGCTTTTAAAGAAAAATATTGGAGCGGAGAAGATCTACCTGTTCAAGAGCAATGCATATATTTGAAAGAAGTTAGGTTTAATAAATGTTGATATCAATAACAGATTTGGAAAATGTTTTCTATATAATGACAATAAACTAAAAACCATACTTGGCATGTGCTTGTATACATCAATGCATTAAATAACTGTTACGGGTTGAATTGCATCCTCCCCCAAATTCTTAAATTTTAGTCCTAACCCCAGGTACCTGAGATGCAACATGCTTTGGAGATGAGTGTTTATGGAAGTCATCAAGTTGAAATGAGGTTGTTAGAGTGGGTTCTAAACCAATAAGACTGGTGCTCCTTTAAAAAGGGAAAATGAGGCACAGTCACACAGAGATGACACTGTGAGTAGATGTAAGAAGAAGACAGATATCTGCAAGCCAAGGAAAGAAGCATGGATCTTATCATTCCCCCACAGGCCTCTTAAGGAACCAGCCCTACCCGCAAGTTGATTTCGGATTTCTAGCCTCTAGAATTATGAGACAAAATATTTCTGTTGTTTGAGACACTCATTCTGTGGTTACTTTGTTAGAGAAACCCCATGAAAGTGATAGAAAAATTAACCCAAAATATAAGTGGGTAAAAAGCATGCATAGATAATTCATGAAGGAAGAAATATGTGTAGTGATAAAGTTATAGAAATATAATCAATCTTTCTAATGGAATGACTGGAAGTTATTATACCAGGAAGAAGGTGTCATATTCCACTCATGTCATCAACAAATATTAAATAAAGAAGATAGAAAATTCCCAACTCAGGCAAATGTGTTGAGAAGAATATAAAAATATACTATAATAGAAGTAGCTTATGTGAAGGCAATTTACTAGCACCTATCAAAATTGACATGTTAACTTTGGAGTGAAATATTTCCACTTTTAGGAAGATAAGTCACAGAAATTTTCAAGAAAAATATTTCTGGTCACATATATGGACTTTAGTACTTTTTAAGAGAGAAAAAAAATTGAAAGGACCCTAAATGTTGTGGTAAAATATATTAAAGTATATGCATAATGGACTTTAATATGTATAGACATGGAAAGAGTTCCAAGTACAAGGAGTTTCATGACAAAAATGGAGAGGATCATGTTTTTGTTTTATTATGGAAAAATATAAAATGAATTGCAATATAAATATGCAATCATTTGTAAATGCAAGAAAATCTGATAAATGCTAACCAATGAGTCAAACTGGTGATAAAACATTTCCGCTTTTATAAGGACCTTGAATGATTGAATCTAGAGTGGTGCTATTAACACTTCTGGCTGTATTTTCCTGATAAATTATATCTTCTTCATGGTTCTCAGCACATTTACCAGAAAACAGAAGGATTTAAATTATTTTTTTATCATGAAGTCATTTGATGGTCAAATATGACAATGGAATTAAAAGGTGATTATAAATAATAAAAGCAATGCTAATAGTAATTTTATTAAATGGAGACTAATAAATGACAAATAAATCCAATACAGAATATATATATGAAGTAATACATAATAAATTCTGTGATGGGTACAGTGTATGTTTCATTGCGATAAACTTCTAGCTGTAAGTATGTTCTTACAGCATAATAGCTAAGACATTGGACTCTGATGGCTGACTGATATATCCCTTTCAAAATAGAAATTCCTTCTTGGAAGTTACTATTCCTGTGACTCAATATCTTCACCTGTAAAATGGGGTTAATACTAGTGCTTATCTCATAGAGTTGTTCTGAATATTAGATACATAAATATGTAACACCATCTTACATGCATTATATTGTGAATGCATGTTATCTAACATCGTGACTTATTATGGTCACTGAAGATAATATTGGAGATGTGTTTATTGTCACATTCACGAGAAACAAATTGGGCCATGAAATAAAGTTGTATTAGAATTAGGTGAAAATGAGCCTTCCCTTTCATGACTTGACTGTGCTAGTGAGATGAAAGGAAACCTGTGGGGCATTTATAACTGTCTAATTACTGGCTGATTACTGTTCATTAGTGAAGATATAAAGACCAGGGAGAAATATTAAAGTTCTTAACAGTGGGGCATTCTAATTTCCTCCAAACAAGAAGACTGTTAAGAGTGATCAAGACCTACATTTAAAACTTGAACAAAAGCGAAGAGTTGTATTAGAAACCTTTTGTAGATGACACATTTATCATCACTAAGGCCATTGGTAGACTCAGTTCTTTTAGAAGTCTGCAGAAAGACAAATTTACCAGATTTATCAGCAATAAAATTTTTACATATTTTAAAAATTAAATTACCTACTATGGGTTCAAAGCTTTACATAAGCTGCTTCACTTAACACATAACAATCTGAGGTAGGTATTTGTATTGTGTTTTATTGATTAAAAAGAAAAACTAAAAATGAGAGAGTTTGAGCCATTTTCCTCAAAGTTTTAAATTTAAACATGTCAACCCAACTTTCATTAAAAAACTGTTGATCCTATGACTTCTCTCTCATTGAAAGGGTGGGTCCAACAGTTGCCCAAGCCAGAAACATGGCATTGTTGATAAATAAGCCCTCCCCCCACACATAAAATATTTTAAAATTATATATTATTGACTCAATTTTGCATGTTTTGCTGACATCAATTCAAGCTTCCCTGTCTCCACTGCTTCTAATCTCATTTAGGCAGCCTCAATTTTTTTCCCCTGGACTTTTGCCGGGGTACTCTCTTTTCTCCAGGTTTTCCCCTCCTCCAATTCACTCTCCAGTTTTTAACCAAGAAAATATTGCCAAAACATAAATAAATCAGGCAGTGTCACTCCCTGGAAACCCCTTCAATTACTTCCCCTTGTTTTCAAAACAATGCACAAATTCCTAACCATTACTTAAGAGTTTTGCATAATTTTGCTCATGCTTTCCACATCCTCATTTCCAAGGCAAACCTCCCACTGCCTAATTAGGGTCCCAAGCCATCTGACACTTATGCACGTTATTTTTAATTCAGTAAGTTCATTTTCATTAGTTTTTACACATGCTTTCCCACTTAATATATGTAATTTCTACTTGTTTTTCAAGGAGCACCTCATGTATTTTATATTGCTTCTCCAGGAAGTTTTTCCTGGATTACTGACTCTTCTGTGTGCTCCAATCAATCATTTCAACCTTCCACAATCAGTTATAATTCTAAGCTGCCCTGGCAATTATTTGTTTGCTTGCCTACATTCCTCTACTACACACATCTGTACACACTCACACTACTCGCTCATTCATTCCTTAAATAGAACTTTAGGGTACTGAGTTAATTTCTCTGAACTCATTTCTTTTCTTTTTTCCAAAATGAGAATTACAATACATACCTGCCTTATTTTCTTGTAAAGATCACATGAGAAAAATGGAAACATACACACATGTGATACTGAGATAACAAGTCTTTTTTTTTAATAGTAATTGTTAATACATTTGTTCAACTTTCTCTGTACTTATTGACTGATTTTCATAGATATATATTTTTTTCTTTCATAGCAACAGAGACTCCTAGACACATTTGGAAAGGGTAACTTTTATTCAGCTTTCTGCCCTACAAACCAGGGTGAAGCAAAGCCCCTATATTCTGTTCTGGCTCTCCTGCCAAGGTTGCCCCTACACCCATTGTCAGGACCTGTCTCTGTCTTCAAGATGCATTGGTACAAATCATATCTGTTGCTCTAAAGCATCAAGTATCTTTGAAAAAATGTGTTGATGTCATGAAAAAGTATTTTTCCTGATAAGAACCTGATAAAATATGTTTTACATGCAGAAGATGCACACTATTGTTCTGGAAACTCTGTCCTCTAAATAGTCTTCAATGCAAAATAAAATCTTCGTTGTAAAACTGTTTGGTTTTTTGATTTTCCCTTTTGCTGAAAGAATAAGAATGAAACATTTTAGCGAATAAGGTGTCCATTACTCTAAATTTTGCTTTTAAATACAAGGGTTTGGGATTATGACTAAACTGGAAGCATTGAGGGGGCTCTCACACCCTTTCTTTCTGTGTTAGACAGGGCTATGAAGAGCTACAGAAGCAACTGAAAGAAGTCTTTAAGGAGCGAAGCACCATCCTGCATCAGCTGACAAAAACATCAAAAGAACTTGATGGAATTAAAGTCAACCTTCAGGTGAGAAAAAATGAATTTTCCCAGCAGCAAAGGATGAGGAGTCTCCTGGTTTGTCTCAGTAGGTTAACATGTAGACAACTGCATTTTTTAAACCAGTTTTGAATATGTTTCTGGGCTTGACCATGAAAGTGATTCTTTATTATTATATGAGCTTTGAGAGGAAATGTCCCTTGAAATGTACTCTGGGAATCTGTGGTTTGCAAATACAGGAATGAGGAAATTGTGTGCTTGACAAAGCCATCAATTTCTCACTGCTTCTAAGATCAATTTGACCCCTGTGTTTTTTATATTATAAAATGATGAAAAGCAATTATCAAGAGTTGAATAAATATAGGCATGTTCCCTAGAAAAGAATTTTAAATTCCACAAAGATTAACTCTGAAGATTCTTTAATAAACTTTGTCCCTAAAGTGGGTAAATGCCTTGAAAGGAGAGTGTCATTATAAAAATGTATTAACACACTCAGTGAAATCTCCATAAAATAAAACAAGATCTACATAGGCTAAGAAAATTTGACTAAAATATATACTTTAACATTTAGCTTAAGCATTGTATTTATTGAATATATAATGTGTACTAATAGCTTTGGCCATTTTGTGGAATTTAATTTCATAACATATTTATGAGTTAGATATAGTCACATGATTTTTCTTGTCATATACATGGAATCATGCTTTGAGAAAATCATTTATTTTTGAATGTCACAAGAGAAGCCAGAGATTAAATACAAACAATCTGGCTCCATAACTTATTAGTTATTTCGATGAACCATGTTTCAGAAGTCATGGAATCACCATTATGCTTAACTTTCTATTCCCATGATGACAGTGGTAATGATGATGATGATGATGATGGTGTTGGTGATGATGATGATGATAATGGTGATGATGGTATCAGTAATTACTAGAGCTTATAGAACATGGTCAGGGGCTCTTTACCTAATTTTTATGTAATTTTCACCTGACAACTATTCTATGTTTATTAGTAGTTTCATTTTGTAGGTGAAAAAAAAAGAGAGAATGATTAATAAGCTATCAGGAGCACAGAGATAGTTAAGCAGCAGAGCTAGTATTTGAACTCAGTGCCCAAGCTCTTGTTCCAGAGTCTATTACATCTTGAGAACAGGAAAATAAGAAAAAACACCCACTTTCCAGTAAGACAGAGAGACAAGTATCAGAATAACAGTGCTGGGATGGAAATATTCACAGAGCATTAAGGAAGCACTGACTAGAGTGAAAAGGGGGGTAAATTGATTTTCATAGGAATGTAGTACCAGAGCTACCTCTTATCATCAGGTAGAAATTCACCAGTTATATGAGACTACAGAGAGTCAAGGCACCTCCACATCCTCAAGGAATGAAACACCTGTCACTTTGAGAATATTTCAAGCATATGGTAAAATGCCTATGAGTGGTGCATGTTCACACTCAGGCTCTATAGACCAGTAGCCTAAGTTAAGACATCTAAATACAATTTAGAAAAATGCTTGATAAAAATATATAATTTCATGGAGTTACATTTTGAAAGGGTAACAATCCTGCCCTTAAATGTAGTTGCAATTTTTAAGACACCTTTTTGTTTCTTTTGTGCCAACCATTGTGCAAGGTTGTTTTTATTTTTTATCTTATTAAACCTTCTTAACAACCTCTCTACAAAATTAAGGTAGTATTATACTCCTCGTAAAATCAGGAAACAAGACTCACATAGGCCACAGGAATTACCTGAAGTCATACATTTAATAAATGATGATTTCAGGTTTCAAACTTATATTGAATAACTATATAGCCTGCTGTACGTAGTTTTTCCCCTAATGGGATTTTATGAGCGGGGCTTTAAAAGTTTTCTTTATCTCAGTAATCATAGCATCAGAATAGGATGGTAATATAGGTCAACTAATAAACCTTCTTTTGGTTAATTAATAGGTCTGTCAACCTTCAGAGTTCCTTCATTAGCCAAGAATATTTTACAAGAATTATGATCTATTTATTTGGATATTACTGAGGAAATAATAGTCAAGGACACACAGGCTCTTCTAATTAGATTTGCTTTGCTGAAACCCATCTGCATATCTATATTTTCATTTCTGCATCTTGTTTTATTTGTTCTTTTTTATCTTAAATTTCTTGAAGATAGTACGTTCCCATTTAAATCTTAGTTTCCTTCAAAATGTCCAGAGTATAGCAGATGGTCAATAAACAAATAAGCATAATTTTATTGAACTTTTTATCAAGTGCTTTTACACATCTACCCCCTTTAAGTTTTCATTAACTGTCTAAAGTAGGCTCTTCAAAATTCTCATCCCTGTTTTTCACATAAGGAAGTCAAAAAACATCTCCTGTGGTCTGCTCAGTCATATGACCGTTAGGCACTTTGAACTTTAAATCTCAGGATTGGTGACTGTTTCCCATATTCTACTTCCTCGTTATATTTTCTTGGTGTTTTATGTGAAGCTACTCTTCCCACATAAGCAGGACTTCTTTTCTTGGCTACTTCCTAATAAAAGCTGACATTTTAGGGAAAAACAGTCTCATGTGAAGTTCAGCCTACCACATCTCCATCAGAATGATTATCTTACTATATGAGTATTGTCTGTTTCTAACATTACATTAAAAAATTTGTGAAGGCACACACCATGCCTTTGTACCTGTCTCGAATAACTCAAGACAGGTATTTGTAAAATAAATAGTAAGTAAACAAAGTGTCGTTCTTGCTGCCGTCAATTCCCTACCTGTCACAGCTTCTCTTCCTACAAACAATATCATTGCCTGTCAATTTCAATTTTTAATATCAAGAAAAAGGGATTCGGTTACCCCGTTAAATAATTTACTGAGTATAAATAAGAAAGTTCTTAGGAAAGGCATACTGGGGCAGACTCTTGAATAAGAAAGCTCAGTGGGCTTTTTTTGTTTTAATTAATGGTCTGTGAATGCTGAATTTTCCAGAGTAAATAAACACTAATGCCTGAGGTGTTTTTTATTTATTTTTTATTACTACCTTATCTGCTCAGACCAGTTAATTTGACATAGCTCTAGTTCTTTGTATTCTAGTGCATTGCTCATAAATAATAAATAGACAATTCCAAACAGGTGAATGCTTTCTGACTGCTTCGATCTTGAATTGTATTGTTACTTAGTTCATTGCGGGAGGCCTTTTATGACCCCTTGTATCTCTAGAAACTATTTCAGAGCTGGTTTAACATGCCTGGAGAAGACAAAGCTTCAAATAAAGAGCAGAAGGTGTATTTTATATTCACTTATTAGAAGACCTATACATACATTTCCCTCCATTGAACCTCTGAAGATTCAGACTCAGCTCAATGCCTCCATCCACTCTGCTGTAGTACATGCCCCAGTTGGAGTCATGAATTCCTGTGTGTATCCTTAGAACCATGAGGAGTAGGTCATGGCCTCATTTGCACATTTGTGTTTCAGGGCGTAAGTGCAGTCGCACCTTGTGCCATACAGACAAAAGTAAAGTGAACTTCGATTTATCACTTCAATAAGGCTTCCTTTTCCCCTTTTCTTCTCCCAGTCTTTGAAAAAAGAAGAGAAGTCTGCTAAAACTGATGTTCAAAAGCTTCTGGATATAAGTCAGAAACAAAGGTAATACTGTGCTTTCCTTTCATTTTCTCATTTTTTCCATAGCGTTGAACTCTATTCATAAACTTCACAAAAATCAGTTTATTCTAAATGTGTTAGTGTATTTATTTTCCTACATTTGAATGTATGAGAACCTTGTTCAAATGCAGATTATTATACAACAAATCTAGGGTGGGTTTTAAGATTTTACGAATGCTGCTTGTAGACTACAATTATAGTGGTAAAGGATCTGTAGTATTTTCCTGTATTAACTTAGATGGTGGTCCCTGATCAGTCTGCCATCAATAGACAGATCCAATATAACACTGACCTCAGTGGGCCAGTTTTTAATAACATCAAAACTCTATCATTGTGATAATGATGAGGGTGGTAAGGAATGGGGTAATCTTATTAACAATATCAGTAGAATTAATATAATGTAATTAGTGTTGGTTTGCTTATTTTTGAAGGAAGTGTATCATGAGATAGATTTCTCTGTATTATAGTATTAGGGCTCATCACCTAGGTGATGAGGCTTCATTGATTGGTAAGACACAGCCAAAGGAAGGTCTTGATTCTGTTTCCTAGAAGCAGAGCCTGAGACAGGGGTTTGGGTACATACAATTTATTGAGGGAGTACTCTTAAGAACCTGGCTGGTTTGGGTCAGTGGATTGAGCGTCGGCCTGCGAGCTAAATGTCGCTGGTTCGATCTTCCAGTCAGGGCACATCAGAGAAGGAAAACTCTGACTCCAAAAAACCTCCGCTGCCTTGCGGCATACCTCTTCAGGGGAAAGGCTAAGGGAGTAAACCCCGACAGAAAATCCGGAGCCGGAGTCCCTAAGGCAGTTTGACGTTGTAGTCAACACCGGCAACTCCTGCGGCGCACCTGAAGCCAAGCTGTATTGACTCTGTCTTTCCCTTGGATCCTTCAGCTGCGAAGAGAGGGGGGGTCTGCTGCATGGGCAACAGCAGACCCTCCATATCACCCTGCCCAGGCTCTGTAGCTTCAGCTTCACTGGAGAGGACACTCCAGCGTCATCGCAAGATGTCGATTCAACATGGGAGGAGACAGATACCGTGTCACTCCCGAGTCGGACTGCACAGCCATTCTCGGCGGTGCAGATAGACTCTTAAGAAGCTACACCATCGTCTCTCGAGACGGACGGCTGCCGACAACGACGACGAGTATTAGGGCTATATGATTTGAACTTGCTCTCAAAGAAAAGGGTATTTTAAGGTAGAAACAAGCTAACATTTATTATACATATTTATGTGATGCTTTGCTAGATGCTTTATGTATATTTTTTGTTACACCCTCACAGTTACCTTCTAAAGCAGATATTATATTTATTTAACAGATGGGAAATAATTGCTGCTTAAGCGCTTAAATGAATTGCTGAGAGCTGTGTTAATTGGAATTTGCTCCGCTGTGCTCTTATGCAATAGCCATACCCTTTCACTTTAGTTCACTGATCACAAAGCAAAAAGCTGTGAATAAGTTTAAACACACTACACTATGAGTCTCGCCTTGCCTTTGACATGTTCTCCACTCTCCTTGCCTACTCAGAAACCTCTCTTTGGCTTTTACTTATATTGGGTTGATGACATGTTAAAATCAAAGCTATTGTCCTAAACTGAGTATTTTATTATTAAAATAAAGTTATTATTGACTGAACATGATTTTTTTCAAATTTAATATTAAAAAGAGCTTGTGAAAATATTGGTGTGAACATGCTTCCAAAAGGATAGCATTTTAAAATATTTTATTGGTTTGACTAACTACCTCTTAATGTACCTATGCTTAATATTGTACAACTCTTTGTGGCTCATCGAGCTAGTGTTGCAGAATTACAAACAACACTTTGAGTAGAAATAGCTAGTCAAAATAGACCAAGGGACGCTGAAAATGATTACTTTTTGTTCAGCACCCCACAATAGGAGAGAATGAAAACAAAAATATAAGAATGAAGTGACCGCTGCACAATGCGTGGGCCGCTCCACTGAGCAGGCGGCAGTGAAAGGAACAGAGTGAGTGCGACCAGATCAGGCAATAAAGCTGTATGCGTGGGCAGGAACAAACATTTTTAAAGACTGGAGGGAAGCCACTTTCTGTAGCTCCATAAGAGAATGACACTAATTTTAAAAGTATTTTAAGGGAGTTATTCTGCATTGTGCGGGGTAAGGAGAAAGAGACCTAGACCAGGTGTTGGAAGGAAGGCTGAGAGAAGAAAAAAGGGCAATGTTTAACAGTGAGCACTACAGAGTGAAAGAGTAATAAAGTCTGCCTTTGTTCATTGCAAGAGGGGGACAGAGGAGGAGACAGGTTTATGTATAATGGTGATTAAAAAAAAAAGGCTATTCCTTTAGTTTGCTAATATTGTCTTAAATTATCTTTGGCTGTTTCTATATGACACTCAAAGTATGCAGGCAAACCAGAAAAAATGTGGTTAGGTTTATTACAAAAATTTTAATCAATATCTACACATTATGAACATTTACAGACTACCAGGTGATGAACCGAGTCGTTCCATGAAAAGTTTAAATGGAGCAAATATTTTGATATTGCAATGTCAAAGTTTACCCCCCCACCAAAAAAACCCCCACCTTTTTCAAAAAAATTTGTAGGATGCACACAAAATCAAAATGGAAGATTTAATAAATGTTAACATTAGGTAACTTTTCAAAAGAATCTGACATTTTACATCTTAGTTTTTATTGTTTACTTAGAGATATATAGTAATCATAGTTATCTGAATGTGAGGATGGCTGTGTATCTCATTCCAAAATAAGAGATATTAATAAAAGTAAAAGAAATATTTGATCTTAGAATATAAAATATATCAACTGATTGTAAAGGTAGAAATATTATCTGAGTCGGGAAAAGTCTGATACGTTGTAGATGTTGTTTAGCTGAGCACCCAATTTTCAATAATCCTGGCCCTCAGGTAACCTTGTCAACTGGCCCTTTCCTGGAAAAGTGGTCTTTAGAACTCATGCTTTTTGATGTGACTCTGATATCATGGGACACACAGTTAACTGGCTCAGAGGTGGCCACGTAAACAAAACTAAATCTATTAGAATTTTCCTTTTGGAATTATAATCAAGAGGCAATTAATCAGTAGTTCTGTGTAGCTGAAACTTGAGTAAACTCAGAGGATAGGGGTGGCCATATATGATTATGTAGAGAGAAAAAGTTACAGTTAGCTGCTAATAGGATACAATTATCTGGCAAGAAAGAGAGAGGAGTGTGTGGGTGTGGGTGTGCATATGTGCATGTTTTTATAAGAGAGTGTGAGGGAGAGAGGATGGGAGGGAGAGAGAGAGTGTGAAAAGTGAGTGTATGTAACCACAGAATAGATACTTGGGGGGGGGGGACAGGGCAGTACCCTAAAGATTCTGAAAGACTTGAGGAAAAGGTAATATAAAAAGCTTATTGTCTCTAGTGGTTGTTGGGTGGAGAGCCTTAGCAGGTAGTTTTGGACACTGTGTACTAAAGGAGTTTACAATATAGCATTCTCTGAAAATGAAAAGAATGCCTGGAGTAGTGGCAAGTTCTTCATCTGTGAGGTTTTTATAATGCAAGCTGGTAAGCACTTGAAAAAAATGCCTCTTGCAGATTGACTGTGTGCATGCATTTATATTCATAATTTGGGATGGAAGATGTATGAAACAGTTGTCCCTTAAATTCCTTGTAACCATTGAGTTGTGTGAGCAAGTAAGGAGTCATCTTTCAAAGGTGTATAAATTAGCAAGTCTGAGAGACAGAAAGGCGAGGTCACCTACAGCCTCAGGGCATCGAGAATGTGCAGAAATAACCGTAGAATGCAGAGGAAATGGAGGAGAGAGTCAGAAGATTCAGAAGACCCACTTTACCAATGTCTGATAGCTTTCCTTGCCATGAAGGTACGCAGAATTCTCTAACTTCCCCAGTTTTTGTTCATAGCTTTTATAGTTTATTTTTGTCTTTCTCCATACATTGCCTAAATATATCAATATGAGGAAAATTTTGAATATATAAATGTTTTCATTTTTATAAAATATAACATTTTATAGTCAATTACGAATATAACATTAAAAATTAAAATCCAAAATTAATATTAAAATAATTATTATAACATTTTCCTATAATTTTTTATCAGTTGGGAATATAATAGTGTGACTGTATTTGTATTCAGTGCTTGTTGAAGATCTGAGTGTTAGGGATAGGATGTAGATACTCTCTCTCTCTCTCTCTGTCTGTCCTCTCTCTCTCAAGTTAGAATAATGATTCTCTACAGTTTGAGCACATAAGCTCCAGGTCTCAATTCTACCACCTCACTACACATAATTTTTCTATCTTTAATGTATCATAATTTGATGTGAAGCTTACAAGAGTCCTTAGTACATCTTAAGCCTTCAATACAGATAGATAGTAGATGATAGATAGATAGGCAGACAGACATTATTAACGCACACACACACACAATCACTGAGATACCAATCCTTACATAAACTTTTTGAAGTGATAGCTTAGGTGATAAAATTATGTCACAAAAAGATAATATGACAACTATATACTTTACAAAGTGTTTTACCTGTTATTTTCAGCACTCACCTAGCACCATACATAGCTATTATAATATTATGGATAATATTTTTTATTCTGTACTTTACATCTTTGTGACTATTTTCTAATTACCAATTTATACTTTGTAATCCCTTCACCTCTTTCATCATTCTGCTGTACACTTAAAACTAATACAAAATAATATTGAATGTAAATGTAATTGAAGAATAATATTAAAAGCGAAAGATAACACAATTTGTCATAAATTGTTCTAGTCTAAACCCTTGAGAAGAATGCATTTTTATGGAAATATTTTTATCTTTAACAGGTGAACAAGGTCCATATGTATTTGTGAGTTTGAGAAACAATATCTATATATATGCAGACAAATATTTATTTTATTATCCCCAGTAAATGAGGCAGCCCTTAAGTTACAAATTTCTTTTTTTTTTCTTTGTTTTTATTAAAAGTTTCAAGCTTAATACTGGATATCTAAACCACAATGCCTTAAAATTAATCAATTTGGAGCATCAGAAAGGAACAATAATTTTATCCTATTAGCAGCCTATTGTAACTTTCCCTTGAATAACACATTCATACCTTAGCAGGCTGTCCCTGGAATTAGCTTTTCAACACTAATTATTATATTGATTTAACACATTGTGCAGCCCACAAGTTATTCACACAGTGGGATTCTTATAAGACACAATAGCAAGGCAATTTCCTTGAAATACAGCTTGCTTTTAATACCTGCATGGGAGAAAAAGTCCTTTATTGCCAGAATCCTAGATTACACCCTGAGTGCTTAACTGTGTCTCGATTCAATTCTTGTTATCTGTTTCCCAAATGTACATAGCCAGCAAAACCTCCTTTCATAATGTACATAGGAAATAACAGAATTATACTCTGCCTCTCTTGTGCTCTGTTTCCTCCTAACCTAGACAACAAATGAAGTCTCTCCAGGAGGCCCTGCAAAATCAACTGAAAGAGACATCTGAGAAGGCAGAAAAACAACAGGCTACTGTAAGTGTTTCTTCTTTTGTGTCCTTTGATTGGTGCTGGGAAACTGTCTTTTTTTTTCCCCCAAAATCGCCATGGAACAAATATATGTGTAAAAAATAAAAGTGGATACCCAATCAAGAAAATGCAGCCGTTAAGGACATAAAAATACTTGGTCAGCATTCATTCTAAAAAATATTTTTCTATATTTCATTCTTAGGGGACTTCTAATTTCCAACCCTCAGTTATGGATGAAAAACTGAGAACTCTTGAATTATGGGGTGTAACTGACCTTGAACTAAGTGAAGCTGTACAGATCCCTAAGCCACACGAAATATCTACTGAATAGGAATCTATCAAGTGAGGGCATACCATAAATAGGAATCTATTCAGTGAGGGCATACCATCTGCCTATCTAGTCAACTCTACAGGTGATCATGATGCAACCCAAAGTTTAAGAATCAAAATTTCCTCCAGATGTTCATTTTCAAATGACGTTCTCTTGACCCCGATATTTTAGGTCTTATGACTAATATCCTCCATAGGCAGGAGGGATGGTGCTCTTCATCGAAATGCTAAAATTTAGATTTCTACCTCATCCCCAGACACCTTGCACACTGTTTATGGGGATTGGATTTTTTTTCTTGTGTCCGGAACCTGAACCGGTTTTTAAATATAGTATATTGATAGAAATGTTGAGGCATTGTAAAACCAACAGGAAACAAATGCTGTTGAAAAGATAACCTTTTTCTCACAGCGACAGGAACCACAGGGAAACATTGCCTTGCTCACAAGGCAGAGGGAGGCAGGGGAAATATGGACCACAGTTTTATTGCAGTTTTTGTGGCAAGGGATGGGTGAGGCAGGGTAAGCAGTTTTAGGAATGACTAGTTTAAATGATTTCATTGGGCTCTGGGGCACAGAGACAACCTCTGGTTGTCTAATTTAGGTACATGCCTAGTGGAATAGAGTGCAAGAAGCTGATACAAAAGATGGTTGGGGTTGGGGTCTCTATATTGCTTAGTCTGTGTTTGAAAAGCATACCATCAGAAGGACAATCCTTTTGGGGGCTAAGGAAAAAGCAGCAATGGGAAAGAAGGAGGTTAAGGTAGGATGACAAACATTATTGTGCTGTTTATCACAAAGCGTTTCTGCATACATGTGTAGGGTAGATGCTAAAGCATCACATTTATGGAAGTTACAAACATAATTAATGCAGTTTCCATCCAAGTCAGTTACCTGGGATCCCAGCCCCTCTAAGAATGGTCAGCCTGCCTTTCATTTACAAGACTTCCTTGCGTAACCTGGATTAGGGTGTGGAGTTTTGCTTCTGAAACTCAGTTGGGACACCTGCTTCCTGAAGACAGTCTCTCTAATAATGGCTGTTGACTTTCCTAGGTACAAGATTGTTTCTTATTAATGAATTCACTGTTATCTGTTCTGCCCACTTGTAAGGACAAGCATGTTGGTTCTTCTCCACTATGGCTTGGCAACACTCACTGCATGTTGGTCCTTCTCCGCTATGCCGTGGCAACGATCACTGCTCACTTGCAATGTATCTTAAAATGCCTGGCTCTACAGACATCAGATGCTACATAAAGAACAGACACACTTACAACATTGACATATTGATCTCTGCCCTCAACCCATTTATGTCTTGACCTGCCACATTTAATATAAATTTCTTTACAATCTGGTTGCAAATGATGGGTGTTAGAGCAGAATAAAAGTGCTTACACATAAATTATCTCAGATCCTCACAATACAACTACACACTTAATTTTTTTTTCCTAAAAGTAAGTAACTCAGAAACATAACTTTCTTGCTTGTATTCACGTACTGCCGAGATATGAACTCAGGATAATTCCAATAGGTTATGCAAACTGTTCCTAATGTCCCAAGAGAAGAAAGCTATAACTTTTGACAGAGTGCAGTTAGAACATAGGAATGTTAGAATATGGGAAATGTCATGGACAGCGGATGCATCGGTGGCATGAGGAAGAAAGCAGGCCCAGTCACCTCACCCTCACCTCAGCACACTTCCAGTGGCTTTCTTAAGGTTCAACATTGAATCCCACCCTGAACTGCTGTAAGAAAACAGAAACTTCCTAAGTGGATTCATACCCTAGAGTGTGTTGCAGAATAAGATAATTCTGATTTAAATTCCTAGGGGGCCATCTACTAGCTCTATGAATTTGAACAAGCTCTTTAACTTATTCCAAGTTCCCTTATTTTTGGAATTTTGTGGATGATTCAAATTAACATCCACAATTTTCCTAAAATCATATCTGACTTATAGGACATAGTAAGCATTAAACAAATATCATTTTCCCTCGCTCCTTCCTTTTTTTTCTATTTTATCTGCACCATTTCTTATCTGAGTAAATATAAGAAATTTATTTTATATCTCAGGCTCTTTTATTGCAAAAAGTGTGCTAATGATGCTTAATAGAACAATTTATTTGGTCATTATATGAGCTGATACACGCAAAGTGTTCAACAGGGTGTGTAATCAATTATAAGCAACTTCAAAATGGTATCACAACCTTACGAGGCTGTTCTCCATCTTGGACTTCACCTACCTGTGCTTCTAACCTACCAGTTACAAATCAGAGGTTCTAATAAACCCCTACTTTGATTAATTTGTTAGAGTGCCTCACAGACTCAAACGTTTTACTTACTAGATCACTGGTTTATCATAAAAGGATGTAACTCAGGAATAGCAGATGGAAGATCTGCAAAGGGCAAAGAAGGGGGAAAGGGCTTGAGCTCCCAGACTCCCCTACTGTACCGCTGTCCCCAAATCTCCATGTTCTCACCAGTTCAGAAGATTCTGAACCCTGTCCTTTGGATTTATATTGAGGCTTCTTTACTTAGACATGATTGTTAAAATTATTGACCACCTGCTGTCAATACAACCTGCAGTCTCTCTTCCATCCCCAGAGGTCAGAAGAAAGGGACTAAATTTCCAACTCTGTAACTACATTGTTGGTTCTCCTGGAAGCAAGCCTCCATTCTAAGGTGCTGTCCAAAAATACTTAGGAAATACCAAGGGTATTAGGAGCTGTGAGCCAGGAACTATGGACAAACTCTCTCTATATATACACACAGACACACAGACACACACACACACACACACACACACACACACACAGTATATATGTATTATACATATTCACTATATATACAAACATGTATGTGTATGTACACATATATATTTTATTATAACAGTATCACAATGAGTTATTACCATCATAATCTTTACTATTACTATTTCTTCTTTACACTCATTTAAAGCCTATGTTACATATTAATATCATAGTAAGAACAATCAAGAATGAGAAAAGTACTTGGAAAAATGAAGATTCAGATAACGTATAATCTCATTGTTAATTATTTAGAATAATTTTTTCTCATCTATGCTTATATTGATGTTCCAAAAAATTTTGTTTTGTGAGTTACCAGTATCTGTTTTTAAAAGTTGATTCTCAACTGTTTAAGATTGACCTGGAGTTCCCAGAAAGTTAGGAACACTTTCTATGGGTATAAGCCATTTTATCTATTAGTGATCAAGATTAAATATGACTTCATTTTCACTAATAACTGCTAGATGATTGAGATGATATATTAACATTGGCTTGCACTTTCTTAACTTCAGGTTGACTTCTCTTCATTTTATTTGTTATTTTTGTCCAATTTGATTTTATATATGTCTATAGACTATGTATGTGTATAAAGGTTTATATAAAGACATATGTACATATATCAGTGCGCTGTTGTGTGTGAGTGTAGTGTGTGTGTGTGTGTGTGTGTGTGTAAAGAAAGGTACAGAGAGAGAAGTGGGCGGGGAGAGAATCAGAATATACTTCAGCACAGGATTCTTTTTTATTGATTATACATTTTATTAAATTAACAGAAAAAATTTGATATAGGATGTATAAACCTTCAGTTAGAAATTAAAATCCTGGTATAACTAGGTGATGTGAAGTAATGTCAGAAAGAATACCTCACTTTTCTGTTAAAGTTAATAAATGTTTACACCCATGCCACCATCAGATGCCAAAGTCAGAAAATATATGCATTGCTATTGTGACAGTTCACAATTTCCAAATGACTTCAAAAGAAGTTCTACAAAAGCTGGCCCAATGTGTAAATGAGAGGTTACTATCTTGGTCTTTTGTTTTTGCCAGTATATATAAAATGAGACATGAGAGTGGAAAATGAAGAACAGACGAGAGTGCATTTTAGATAGCTTTAATCTCAGGAGGTTCGTTTCTCCAATGGTAGTCTCTTATGTGGTTGTATTCCCCTTAAGAGAATTATCCACGTGTGACATTCCGGGACAGAGGCTGATAAAAGCTTTACATCATCAATGATAAGAACACTCTAGACTTTTATTTATACCCCAGGGAAGTAGAGATCAGAACTAGGAAATAGACTGGCCTCCTTTCCTAACACAGATAAATGTCCATTCTTTCACCTAATATTGGACAGCTTAATGAATTTCTGAAACACTCCACAGAGCAAATAATTCATCTCTGGAGTTCTCTTCCTGAATTCCAAAGATTTAGTGCCCTGCATGTGGGACCCTCCTATATGCTATTACAATAACATATGCATACCTGATATTTCTATATCATCTGTGTTATAACTTTCTCTATATGTATTCCTCTAGGGGAAAGAAAGAAAACAGATGCAGTTTCAGAAATCTGTTGTTAAAAGCAAGGTTTTTGACAATAGTTTATCTTCATAACACACACACACCTACACAAACTGATGTTAAATAAACAAGAATGCAATCATCATTGGCAATGTTCTTCAAATAGTTTACATGTTGACAGCTTACACTAACGTATTCAGAAAACAAAAACTGAAACAAAATATTAAACAGGTTCACTTTGAAGTCACTCCTCAGGAAAACTCCTTGAATACGTTACATATTCAATTGTTCTGGAAATTTTATTTTGTATGAGTAGGAGCTAAAAGTATCCCTTGAGTTTCTTTTCTCTCTACCAGTCTTCCACACATACTAGAACAGTGTATTTTAGAAATGTATTTTAATTACATTCAATGCATTTGTACATGCAAACATATAAGTTAATTTGCTTCTTTATGTTTCTCTATCATGAGAAAAAAGTGTTAAGAAAGTAATAAGTATCTTTCTTATATGTGATATACTCTTATAATTTCTACTCTAATCTATGTATTTAATGGTGTTCTTGACTTCCCATATTTTTATATTCAAAATGCATAGAAAATGGCCAGGTTTGATATGATTTTATCAAAAGCTTATTGTTTATATACCCATTTAACAAATATTCATTCATCTCTTAATAAGAACTGTACATCTTTGAATAAACCATTTCATTTTTTTATCCATCATCCTTAGAAGCACTTACTAAATTCAAAATTGTTTAATTACTCTCTGGGTGACAAAATGAAGGCATTGCTAACTCCTTTCTCCCAAACCAACCCTAGAGAAACTATAGAAGTTAGAGGAAAATATGGACCAAAGAATGGACCAAAACCAGTGGAAAAAAATCACAAAATAAAATCATGAGGAGAGATGCGTCACATGAATGAGGGCATGAGTGCTGAGCAGGTCTGTCAGGTTGCTGTTGGCTGGGGCGGAGGGCAGCTGTAGGATGCATGAGAAGCCAGGCTGAAGTGCATCTGTCAATTCTTCTCTTCTACTTTTCTCTACTCTTCCCTTGGTGTATCACTGCCCTCTCCTTCACCCTGGAAGTCGGTAGCAACAACTCAGGTCTCTATGTCATTATTGTAATATTAGTGTAGCCTACAGCCCTGCTGAAGGGAGGAATTGAAGGTGTCAAAATTGTGGACTCCTTACTTACCACTTCTATCCTCAGCAGAATTTGGGGATTCTAAGGTTCTCTCCACTGGAGCTTCCTTTTTCTCACCAGCACAGTTTTTTCTTTCTTGTTTTTGCTTCTTTCTTGTCTCCTCCTCCTCCTCCTCCTCCCCCTCCTACCCCTGCTCCTCCTTTTTATTTTTAGTGGCTCTTTTCCTATATGCATTACCACCCAGAGTAGCTAATAACCCAGAGAGAAAATAAACTAAGAAGCTAAAGAGACATGAGATCTGAGCTATGAGATATAGAGCTACTAAAAAGAAAAAAAAAATGCATTAGACCATATGCATACATGGAAGCAGAATTATTGAAATAGAAAAATGAGAAATTTAAGCTAAACATCTTAAATACACCCAAGGAGATAAAGGAGGTATTAACAATATACAGAAAGAACATGAAGCCATAAAAAGGAACTAGCTAGAAATATTAGCTATCAATAATATCCAATAGCTAAAATAAAGAATACACTAGCTTGTGTAAGTTACTTGACTAAAGTGGTAGAGATAAAAAATTTACAAAAAGTAACAACAGTGAAAAAATGCAGAAAGTGCAAAAGAAACATTAAAAGATATGTCTTAATACCAGTTTTCAAACTCAGTGTAATAAAGACATGATTGTAAAGTCTAGTAAAAATTATTAAAATTAAAAAAAAACAAATTTAATTTTGGAGAAATTACAATATAGTTTGGAAAACTGCATAAGTATAAAAAGACAGAATCAAATTTTAATATATAAAATAAAAAAGAGCAAATAGTCATATTCACAATGGCAAAAGCTAAGAGCATTATAAATAAGCAAATTTCACTTATAAATTATAAAATTTGTATGTAAATTCTTAGATAAGTAAATATGACAAAGTTTCTGCAAGAAGAAATTCATTACTTGAAAAGCTTAATATGAGTGGAATTTTATTGGGCTAAATACACTCCTTTCCCCAAAATTCCAGGACCAGAAGGTTTTAATGTTGACATCTACCTAATTTTAAGATCAGTTAACTCATAGGCAAATTCCAGTTAAGTCTTTTTTCTGGAAAATTAAAAAGCTAAAATTACAGTCTTATTTTGTGAGCATGTGCATTTCTATTTCCAGATCAATTAATGACAATATGCATAAATAAATTAACAGCGATTTTTCATTAGTGAATGTGGGTTCAAAAATCTTATATAAACATATTCAAGAGCATATTAACAAAATATATCATCATAATCAATAAATACAAATATCTGAAGCCACAATAAATATTGCTTATCTGTGAGAGAATCTGTTCTACATTTTGAATTGAATTACTATTTTCTAAGTCACAATCCAGAAAGAGGTGACAGAAATCTTAAAAAATATAAAAATATATATATTTATTAAAACTATTTTATATAGCTATATAAGTACATTACATAATATAACACATATTTATGTTCATGTATAAGTATTTATATTTATGTAAATATTTATTGTGGATATAAATTTATTCATTATAAAATTATATAAATATATTTACAACGTATTTTAATGCTTACTTGGTAGAATCTAGAAGACATATTTCATATTACTGAGAGTTGTGACACTTCCAAATTTTTATAGACAAGGTTTATGATTTTTCTCCCTATCTGATGATATTAGGTTAACTAAGTAATTACATTAATACATATTTTTGCTGTTGTAAATAATTCAATAATTATTTTTTTCTGCCAAGAAACCTATAGTTGGTGTAATTGAACATTGGATTAAAAAGAGAGAATAATAATAATAATAATAGCCTATTGTCTAAGTAAAAATATTTGGATTTCATTCTGTAAATATTGTGGTGCAATTCTAGATTTAGAGCACATAAGCTATGTGTTGTCCTTGATTACATATCTAATTATTATGACATTTCCCACTAAAGTAACAAATTTTATATTTTATGCCAAAGATGTTGCCAATATCCACATCATTCGATACACTCATACTAAAACACCTAAAACTTTACAGTGATATTATGTTTAATCACAAAATAGAAAATAAGATAATATTTAAAAAAATTAAGTTGAAAAGAAGTAAAGTTGTCTTGACCTAACTCTGTTGAAAACATTTTTTACGAACACATGAACATTTGTTTTTATACCAAGCAAATAATAAAGTGACAAATCTTTCAAATCTGTGTTCCATGTGAAACACATAATAATAGCAAGGAAGAATGAGCTCTCAGGTATAACCAGAGCAACTGAAAATATTAGTGCTCTTTGGAGATATTTCACTACTCTTGTTAATTTTTATGGCTTAACTTGTCCTACATGAGACATAATTAGTCTAAAGGCAAGAATTAGCTTCAAACTTTGCATCTCATTAAAAATGAAGTGTTGCTATGTTATTTCATTCTTTATTCAAATAAATAAATGGTAATTTTTGTCTCTGAGAATGAACTTATAACTAGCTGCTAGGAATGCTTATTTTTCCAAGGATGTTAAAATCTGCTGCAATTCCTTATGAATGTTTTCAAAATGCTAATACTTTTTAAATATTCTGAATATATTTTAGCTCTTGAATATTTGAGTATTGCATTCTCAAGTTTTTCCTGCCTCATTTTAACATTTAAAGAATTAAACTTTTCACATTGCAATAAATTTTTCATTGTAAGTTTAATTAAGTTAAATTGTTAGTTATGGATAACATACTGAATAGAATCAAAGTGTGAGGATTTGGGGAAAATAATGGTATCAGTAGAAAAGCAAATTTTTAATATAAGCATAATGGCTTTAAATAGTTTATGACTTAAACTGAACAAGTCTGTAACATATCAAAATTTTTCAGTGTTTATGAAGTGCTTGAGCAGATGTAGTGTAAGCCCTGAGAATTGTGTTTTTTATTTTGTTTAATGTTTTTTTTTGCATTGCCAGTGTTACCTTCATATTTAGCTAATTATTAATAAGAAAAAAGGATCAGAGGGAACTAGCCATCGATCTTAATAAATAGGGAGCATGTGCCTACTTGCTTAGTCAGGAAGCTATAGCTTTGCTTCCCAGGGGATTACAGCATACATACTCTGCCAATGGGATTAACATCCTCTCTTTTCCCCACATCTGACACTGGGTTGTTGGGTTGTTGGATTGTTGGGGAGGAGCTTGGACAAAGGCCTCTCAGTTTAACCTGGGGATAGGCCTATCAAAAGCCCACAGATATGTAGGAAGTTCATTGGCAAAACTGAAAAAGCTTCTATTCTTTTTCAAGCCCAAGCTAATATAATGCCATGGAAACAAAGTTCTCTCTCTTTCTCAATCAATGACCCAAACTAACTTTTTCTCACTCGTTCTTCTCTCCTTGCTCCCCCTCTCTCCCCATCACTCTCACTTATGGCTCCAGGTGTGCCATGTGATTTACAGGACTTATACGTAACAAACCTTTTTATTCAAAGTTTCCAGATGGTTATTGCCGAGAGTATCTTACAAATCATAAAATGACCAACAAGGGCCAGTCCAGTCACTATCAATAATCTAGGACCTGCACAAAATGATAGGAATGAGGGTTTAAGCTGTTTATTGGGGCACATACTCTATTTCTCTGCATACATATCTAATTTCGAATGACAAGTCCTTTCAGTGATACCTTTGTTTCATCACCAAATAAAACTTCATGTTCCTAAAGGGACAATGATTGTGATTTCTGTTTCGAGGTAGCTGTCAGTATCTTCACTTTTCTTGAATTTTATTATGCCAAACAATGGACATGTAGTTCTCAGGTTTCTGCTTCTGTTTTATATGTAGTGTAACCATCAAAACTTATTTGGTTTAGATTTCCATTACCATTTGAGGAAATGGTATTGTTACAGGAGGTAATTAGCTAATTATTAGTAAGAAAAAGAAGCGAAGGGGATTGGACATTGACTTTAATAAACTGGGAAGCATGAGCCTGTTTGCTTCACCAGGAGCTACAGAATCACACCCCAGGGGATCATAGCATTGCTCCTCCAATGGGATTAACACTTATCATTTCCCCACTCTGGTATCAGATTATGGGAGTGTGCAAAGTGGAGCAGGAGAGACAAATACATGCACAATAGAAGTCAAAATGGTGCAGGAAGAGGTGCTTGACCATAGAGGGCTGTCAGTCTCGACTGGAGGAACAATGGATTGGCTAGGGGGTGGAACCATCGAAAAGCCCGTGAAAATCACTGGTTATTTTGAAAATGCACCTGATTCATACCAAAGCCAAATTAATATAATCCCAGGGCACAAAGGAAGCTCTCTCTCTATTGTGACTCAACAGGTGCCCCATTTTTTCGTGAGTTTTTTTGCCCAGGACCACGTGACCATATGGGCTCCAAAAGACGAAGCTTTAATATGAAGCAGAAACTCTGTACACAAGCTTTTGTTTCGACCTTGATGAGGGTTTGACTGGACTTTTTTCATGTTGGGACAGAGATGGGTTTCTGGAAATGCAGTGGGAGCTTCTATTTCCATTCAAATGACCACTCCTTCCACACCACAATCTCTCATGCATGGGTCCTTGGAATGCTTTCCTCGGTATCCCATGGAAGAACTTGATTGCTTCCAACTACAATACTGAACACCTGTACAGCCAGAAAGGGAGTATTAATATGTGTTGTCAGGTTTTAGGCAATACACAATAAGTAAAATACAGGAAAACATGCAGAAGATGAATGCACATAAACTTCAGGGCAGTCATTACCGTTGGGGAGATGGAAGGAAGAAAAATTAGTTAAGACTTTAATAGTATGTATGTTTTCTGTACAAGGTTTGAATGAAATTGGACAAAACATTTATGTTTATCGTTAGGATTAGGCCCAGAAATATTTTATTGAAGTTATATTACTTCTTATTCCTTTATGTTTGAAATGTTTCAAAAATAATTTCTAAAAATATGTATATATGTGAAAATTAGCTTTACTCTTTATTTGATTTCCACTGATTCAACTTATCTCTAGAGATAATTTACATTTCCAATCTTTTGTGAAATTCTAGGGATTTTTTTAAGGCTATGTTGTTAGATGCATACCCAGTTGTACAAACTGAGATGTGCTATAAGTGTGAAACATGCAGTGAATTTTGAAGGCATGTTGCAAGAAAATGCATCAATAATCTAATACATGTCAAAATGATAGTATTTTGAATATATTGCATTAATAAAATATATTAGTAAAATTAATTTATTTATTCTGTATCCCTTTACTTTTTGAAATGTGACTACCCAAACTAGAAAATTAGAGAAAATAAATGGTTCATCCACTGTCATACAGTTAACTTTTATTATAATAAGTGCTCAGTGACAATAAAGTTTAAAATCTTAGCTACTATGTTTTACTGATTTTTTTCCAAAATACTCAAGTAGATAATGTTCTATGCATATGCAAACACAGTTTGTATTACTGGCTAAGTTTACAAATCAAAACAATATCACATTTAACAGGAAATATGATTTCTTTGGTACTTTATTTATAACATTTCATACTTTTAAACTTATGAATATCATTATGTAACTACTTTGAAACTTTTGGCCACAAGTCCAAATGACCGGAAGTGTGTTTTAGGAATAGATTCCTAAGCCTAACCCTAGATCTTAATTTTATATTTTTATTTTTTAGAGCCACATTGTTTTAATATTTGAAGTTTAAACAGACAAGAGAACCATATTAATAATGTGTATGGATTCTTAATTTTTTAAAATTAATATCTTATTTTATGAGAAAAGCCTATTTTATATACTCAGTACATGTATGTATGAATTGCACAATGAAAGTTTGGTTAATAAAGATTTTAATCCTTTTTTCTTTTCAATATTTGTTGGTAAAAATATTATTACATTACACCTCCAAAATTATGAAAATAACTTTATAAAAGCCACAAAAATAAATGAGAAATGTGTATACATAACTTTCTATTCATTTTCAGATTAATTTTTTAAAGACTGAAGTAGAAAGGAAGAGCAAAATGATACGAGATCTTCAGAATGAGGTAAGACATATTTCACACAAATTTTATATAAATCAGAGACTCTACACAAATGTATTGATTTGCTAAAAGTTTTGGAGTAATGATCACATGCAAATTTGGTTTTTAGTTATGTACTAATGTAAATGATAATTCCTACTTTTACATTTATTTGGTCATTTTATCAGTTAATATATCTCTAATTCACTTTCTCTTCTAATTATATTTTTCTTAAGAAATATTAAAATATATTTTCATCTCATAAATTTGTCTGCTAATTAACATCACAGACACTGAAGAAGAAAGCTAGCTAGAAATTGACTTCATGCTAGGAAGAATCAATGTAGAATGAAAAATTTATGTTAGAATTCTAGAATAATGCTAGTTTGAACAAAATAAGCTGTAACCACTTTCATTATAGCCTTAAAAATGTATGGACTTTATAGAATATTACACAATTTTCTTTCTTTTGATTCTCGTTTTATCCCTTTGTACACATATTGACTCTTTGTTTTTAAAAATGTGTTCATTACGTTTTTATTTCCACCTCTTCATTTACTTTTTTCTGGAATGCAATTAGTTATTTAGGACTATCTAACCATAAATAATTACTGACACATCTCCTGTGATCAATCCCACTAATTATGGTATATTGTTACTCCAAATCAATCATTTTAGTTTTTACGAGTTTCTCTTTCTTTTCTTCATTCTCTTCTTCCTTGTTTTCTTCTATTTTTTGAGTCATTTAAATACATTATTCCTAAATGATTTCCATCTAATGTCAAGGTTAAAAAGTAGACTTTACAAATGCCTTGATGTCAACATTTAGCACCAACACTCTGTGTCATTAAAATGGTTTCTCAGATGCGCGAAGACTGTAACGGAAAAGGGAAAGCAAAAAAACTATAAATGGTTTTCTGATTATCTCATTGCATTTTCATGTCTTTCTAATGATTTTTCTTCTGAGTCTTCTCAAGAGAGAGTGATGGGGTGGGCTTGGTAATGTTTTCCCTAAAACCTAAATCTTTGTGGATTCCTGTTTGTAGTGGAGAATGTCAGCAGATCAGGGTTACCAGAATATCAGGTGTACTAGATAATTTCTTCTTCTCTGAGGTTCAGTGGAAGCTGTGAGAGGTCTAGGTTACTCAAGTCCAAAAAAATTCCACAAATCATTTAAGACAAAGGAAAAATTTAAAACAATGTCAAATACATTATTAAAATAGGAAAGAAAATAAATTTGCACATACACACATGTACTTAGATAAAACATGTACCCAGTTGTATGGTAATGAGAAGATTTGGAATTAATCTAAATCTCTATATGTCTCATCAGTTAACTTTTAACCTTAGATAATTTTTAAAAATCTCACATTTAACTGAGAGGGAAGCACTTTCGAAATCAAACTATAACATTCATAACCAATGCATATGAAGAGAGACAACTATTTTATTCCTGTGTATTATTTTATAGTATAATATGAGTTTTTAAGTATGTAGGCTAGAATAATTCTAAGAGAGATATAATTCTGTGGAAGTTATATCTGCCAAATGTAAGTTTTGTAATTAAATGTTTTACTGCTCACTTTCATAATACTGAAAATTGGCAAGATGGAAATTAATAACCAGAAAGTCTTCGTTTTCTTTAAAAAAAGAAAGACTTAGTGGTGAGCATATATCATCAACTGAATGGTGAACATATGTTATCAGCTTTTAATTGGACTCCTTTGTATTAATTCCTTGAATTTTTAGGTTTATTATTTTGACAAATGATTAATATGTAGAGTTTGAACAAAGTAAATGTAGAGTAAAACTATTTAGACACTGCCTAGAAGATTTTAGTCCAGGAGTAAGTAAAGAAAATCAAATAGGTCAATTGATTAAATAAAAAACAGAAAGTGAGGGTGACAATACAAGTATCAAGAATACTTCTGAGTGAGGTTATTGGGAAAGTCCCTGTCGGAAAAGGACTTTTGAAAAATGACTTTAAACAGTAAGCATTTTTTCCATATGTGAAGGCAACTATTAAGAAGCATTTTTACATTAGCACCTAGGAATTTAGTTTTTAACTTCAACATGTCCCTTGGAGGAAGAAAAATATTCACACTTTTTTTTTTTTCCAAGCAAATGCTATATAGGACAGAAAGCATTTTGATTTTTCCATCCAGGCTGGCATACCTGAACAGGCTACGTAGGAGTTTGTGACACAAAGATTGTAGGGCAGAACCTTTCAGAACCTAAAATCTTAACTAGGGAAGAACCCTGGAGAATAGAGAGAGCAAAGTGAGAATGAAAGAGGAAGAGAAATCATTTTTTACACAGAAAATAGAGAGTGGGACTGGAGAGAGTGTGCACTGTGAGTTAGGGAGAGCATTTCAAGCTCCTTTACTTCATTTATCTCTATCTCTGTCTACACATGAGCACCACTTTTCATCTGTGTCTACAGTATTAGTAATTAGTAAATAGTAAAATGATGTCAGTTTTTTAAAATTTTGTTCATTTCTATGTGATTTTTCCCAGCATGTTAAGATTGGAAGCAACCAGGAGAAAGTCTTGTCATATTTTATAGAAATTAATATCAATACAACAACACAATAAAATATACAGAATGATATATTGTGCTTTAGTGCTTGTAGTGGCTACTTAGTGACTTCAAACATTTTTTTAAGTGGTTTTCACTGCATGAAGGTATCTGGCTAAGCTGTGAGTATAGACGTCTGTTAAGATTTTTTCTGCCTTAAAAACACAGTGAAAAATATGCATCCTATCTTAATGTTGGTAATAATGTATTTAATAAAAATCAATTCCCTTTAGGATTTACATGTCAAAAGAAAAAAAGATAAGTCTTAAGTGTAATTCTGCAAAGGATTGACTATGATTCTAAGAAAAAAATGTCAGAAAATATTAAATTGTGGTCGTACATTTAATTGTATTGTTATTATTTTGTTAATGTTATGATTACAAAGTTACATTGTAAGTTGTCTTTTCCAGTCACATTTTTCCATACACTGCATTTTTAGTGCACAAATTTGTAGAATGTGAGGTTTCTCAAAATGCAAAAATTGATTTATTGTAGATATAACATCAGCTCCTCAGTAACTTTTTAATATATCTCTAGTTCTGATGTTTCTTATGCAATTCATCTTTGTGCATTCGGTTGCTTATTTTACATTTTGTATTTTGGATATTACAAGGTTAGAGTATACATAAAATTTTGCAGCAGAAAATTTTTAAAAAATCAGCTGTCCTCTCTGACTTCTGTATGTACGAGGTCTATCCAGAAAAAGTCCTGCATCATAAATATAACAAACAGTTTGCACCACATCGATATAACCTGGCAGCTAATGAGAGTATTGGAATGCACATACATGAACAGTGATGACTTCAGTGTACTAGTTGGTAAGGGCAGTAGATGCTGTTGAGTGAGTATGTTTACTCTGTGGCCATTACATTCAAAATGACTGAGTGAGTAGAGCAATGGACCTGCATTAAATTTTACATTAAGTTTGAACACTCCTCTGCGGCAACTACTTGGATGATTCACAAGGTCGGTGATCCACAGCTTCATCATAACAATGTTTCTACTCATGCATCATGTTTTGTGCTGAGTTTTTTGGTGAAACATTTAATCACCCAGGTGACTTAGACCCCCTACAGCTAAGATTTGGCACCCTGCAACTTATGTCTTTTCCCAAAGCAAAAATCACCTTTAAAAAGGATGAGATTTCAGACCATCACTGAGATTCAGGAAACTATGATGGAGCAACTGATGGCAATTGGGAGAACTGTGTGAGGTACCAAGGTGCCTTCTTTGAAGGGGACTGACACATCATTGTCCTATGTACAATATTTCTTGTATCTTTTTCAATAAATGTCTCTATTTTTCATATTACATGACTGGATACCTTCTAGATGGGCCTTGTATACTAATTATATTATTATGTGGTATAGTCAGTCCCAGAGACTACAAAGCTCAGAATCCTCTTTGCTTTTGAGCTTTCAAAACACCTTATTTTTATTGTTATTTTCAATTTTCTTTAATTTTATTTATTTCCCCCCCAGAATAATATAAGTTTGTTTATACTGGTTCTCAATATTAAAAAAATAAGTCATGAGTATGATAATAAACATATCGTCGTTGGCAGCCGTCCGTCTCGAGAGACGATGGTGTAGCTTCTTAAGAGTCTATCTGCACCGCCGAGAATGGCTGTGCAGTCCGACTCGGGAGTGACACGGTATCTGTCTCCTCCCGTGTTGAGTCGACATCTTGCGATGACGCTGGAGTGTCCTCTCCAGTGAAGCTGAAGCTACAGAGCCTGGGCAGGGTGATATGGAGGGTCTGCTGTTGCCCATGCAGCAGACCCCCCCTCTCTTCGCAGCTGAAGGATCCAAGGGAAAGACGGAGTCAATACAGCTTGGCTTCAGGTGCGCCGCAGGAGTTGCCGGTGTTGACTACAACGTCAAACCGCCTTAGGGACTCCGGCTCCGGATTTTCTGTCGGGGTTTACTCCCTTAGCCTTTCCCCTGAAGAGGTATGCTGCAAGGCAGTGGAGGTTTTTTGGAATCAGAGTTTTCCTTCTCTGATGTGCCCTGACTGGAAGATCGAACCAGCGACACTTAGCTCGCAGGCCGACGCTCAATCCACTGAGCCATACCAGCCAGGGACTAATGAACATATAGGTAATGAAATATTAAATGAGTTAGACATTGGGACAAGATATGTGATTAGCTGAAACTCCTCAATGTGATGCATGATAATGTTTAGGACTTTATAAAGGAATACATAACATAGTTAACTATACTTGATTTAGATTAGTATTAAAATACTTTATATTAAATCAATGAGCAGATAGAGATCAAAGGGAAGGAAGAAAAGAAGGAAGAAAAGAAGGAAGGGAGGAAGGAAGGAAGGAAGGAAGGAAGGAAGGAAGGAAGGAAGGAAAGAGAAAAAGAAAACGCTGGGGGCAGTTGTCTTCTCCTCTCCATTCTCTTTTATGGTGTTTTGCTTTAGTATAGATTCTTATAATTGATTCCTTTCCTGAGACTCATTCAAGATAGTTCACATTAAGGATACAATAAAGACTTGTACTTTAATGATGATGATGATGATGATGATGATGATGATGATGATGATGACAGGAACCAGTGAGCCCCGCACTGCTCAGTGGTGGAAATCAGAAATTTGTTAATGCTCCTCTCTCTCAGGGAAAGGTTTTCTCTCTCACTCTTCATGGCTCGATTTCTCTTTCTTTCTTATCTCTCAATTCTTTTGCTCATCTATTTTTCACATGGCTCGTATAGTTTTTTTATGTTTGTTTTATTGCTGTTGTTGTAAGTGCCTGGGAGAAAAATCTTGCCATAAGTCAAGTCACTGACCCATCTGTGGATTTCCAAATAGTTCTAATAGTCATTGGCACATATCCAGGCATTTGAGGAATAGAACATGGGTTTTAGGGGCAGTGTATAAGTTACTGCTCTCAGTTATTACCAAAAAAAAAAAAAAAAAAAAAAAACTCTCTGATAAGAGGTAAAGGATTTATTAAACCATATAGGAATTTCAGAAAATTATTAGGAGAGCTGAGCTTTAGGAACAACTCCATAAAAAATACCCAGAGCTGGCTGTCTTAAGGCAAGGCTACTACCTCTGCCAAGATCAGGAAGCTGTGAGCCAGCTTGATAACCCTATCTGCTATCCCACAGCCCTATTCCTTGTGCAGAAGACAATGGATAACATCTAGATCAATAGTTTCTGTTTCTATATACTGCAAGGATTATGTCTGATTAGCAAGCCAAGCCATGTCTATTCAAGTGTTACAATGAAACTCCAGGAATATGGGGGATATATCTGTCTTATTTCTAATTTGTTTGCTTTAATTTTTCTATGGACATGTAGGATTAGTACTGAAAAACTTTAATGCTGTAAAAACAGTTCCCAGAAGTTTGTAGCTTGTGTATTAACATTTAAAAAATATTTAGTATCCATGGTAACTAGATTTAGTATATGACAGGTCATCATTAAAGGATTTTGAGTAGTTAAGAAATATGCTGTAAGTACCATTGGACAGAGCATTAAATTGGGCATATATGTATGTTACAATATCTTATATGTATACACGGCATCTTGCCTATATTTATTATGTAATTTTAACTCTGCACTCATCTGAATTATTTTCTCAATTGATACTGAATCTTTGCAGTTACAGTCTTACCTTCTCCAGAATATTATTAGTCACATTTATTTTCAAACAATAATGGGGCCAGGACTCTGTGTACAGTGAGAATAAATTAATGCTACACTTAAGCCTGTTCTTAGCACCAATGGATTAAATGAATTGACCAGGGAACTACCTCCAACTTTGGACCCTAAAGCTGATTTACCTAATTTGTGATTTGCTCTTCAATAGGGATGCTAAGAGACCCTGCAAGATATAAAGATTTATATCAGATAATCTCTGATCATTCTGAAATTATACAATAGCAGAAAAAGTATAGGGGCAACATATTTTTTTTTTTAATGAGAGGATCTAGATTCTCAGAGGGAGTTATGACTAAAACAATAAAAAATAATAAATGTCAGTAACATCCAATCTTGAGAAAGCTCTACTAAATTTTAAGAGGAAAACCCATTTTGGGTCAACTCATGTGGCTGTAAATCTCTTCAAAATAGATTATTCCATCTTGCCTCAAGTGAGGATGCTGGGATATTGCGTAATGTAACTGGGTGCTCAGGGTCATTCTGCATGTGGATTCTCACGTCTGCTATGGATGGACAGGCCTAAGAGTTTGAGTCAAATACATATGGAGCCCAGGACATGCCTAAATTATTTACAGCTAATTTATTTACAACCTTTTTACTTTATTTCTCCTAAATTGCCTTATTAAGGGATTATTTCTGAGAAGTTTTGGTCTATCTGGTATTCTGGTTGATTGTGTATCCAGTATTTAAAGTTTACTATAACCCATCTATGTTAGGTGCTAGGGTTACTGTAATAGTATCATAGAGTTGGTGGCTTAAAACAACAGACATGTACCCTCTGTTTTGAAAGCTAGAATTTTATATCATTGTTGCCAGGGCCTAGAGTATTCCCTCTGAATACTCTATGGAATAATCCTTTTTTTTCTTTTGCATCTTCCTTCTTTCTGGTCTTGTCTAGCAATGCTCGACATTCTTGGGCTTGTCAAGAATCTCTGCTTCCATCTTCCTATGGCCTTCTCTGTGAGTTTCCATCTTTGTGTGTTCTCCCCTTGTCTTATACAGATACCCTAATCCAATGTAACTTGATTATAACTTAAATATATATGGAAAGATCCTATTTTCAAATAAAATCACATTCTGAGGGTCCAGAATGTGATACTAAATTTTAAAGTGATACTAATAAAACGATCTTGTTATCTATGGCATTTTGTATATTACAAGTACACAGCTTAAGAATGTTTTTAAATAGGCAAGGAGGAAATGTTTCATTAGGTAGAACTCCATCTATAGAAGTACTCTAATATTACTTATTTAGTTGCACATGTAAGATTTATTTGTCAATATATTTATTTTTAGAATAAACATATTACTTAATTCCCAGTTTTGTTTCAACATTGTGCTACATTGCTGAGGAACATAAATATTATTAAATTTCAATTTTACAAAGTAATCTCTGACCATAAAGAATGTAAGTAATATAATTTAATATTACATAATAGATAATATCTTTCCATATAATGTATAATGATATAATAATAATAACAAAAGTACAAAAAATAACTTCAATAAAAACAAATTGAAATTAGCATTTTACAATAAAATATTGTAAGGGGAGGCAGATAAGGGTAATACATGGTGGTCACCGAATGCTTCATTGAAATTGTGGCTTTTTAAAGAAGTGAAAATAATAGACTTTATAGCCCTTAATTCATGATCAAGACAGCAAATATAAAAAAGGTTGATATTTATAAAGTTCCCATGTATGTGAAAAAATTGTTTGTTGTTGATTGTTGTGAAGAAAGCTATTAATTTTGATTGTAGCTAAAACCAAGTTCAGTCCAGCTTATTTGCAAATCAGTGTTATAAATATGTGTCAAAAGAATGTGTTTGGGTTGCCAATCTGATTGATATGACCAGATCACAAAACACAGACAATTAAATTTAAAACTTCCACTCTCAAATGCAACTACACACCAGTGAACTTTCTACTTCACAAAGACATATAATTTTTACTGAGTTTCAGAAATAAGCCAGGACTGCTGTTTTATTGGAGATTAGGTTCTTTCTTAATTTTTGTTTTATTTACTGTTGCAGTCAATTAGTTCTGCCAGGTTATAATTTCCTGCTTCAGAATGTTGGATAGATGCCAAAATTATAAACAATTTTACTAATGAGTCTCTGTTAAAATTGTGTGACTTATGTCCCTGCCTGCAACTGTGCCACTATTTCTGTTCTCTGATAGAAGAATATATGTTCTCTGCCATTCTTTAAATAAAAGGAAATTTTTCATTTTTTATTTCATGGTTTTTGTAAAAATCATTTCTTATGTTTTAATTTCAGAATATTGTTAATTTTTTTAAATGAGAAAACACTGCATGTAAGACATTTAGCATATACTTATTTATTTATTTCATCCTCACCCAAGAACATGCTTATTGATTTTAGAGATAGGGAAATGGAGGGAGAGAAAGAGGGAGAGAAACATTAATTGACTGCCTCTTGTACACACCCCGACATGGGCCCGAACCTGAAACCTATGTATATGCCAAGACCAAGTATCAAACCTGTGACCTTTTGATTATGGGGCAACACTCCAAACAACTGAGCCACACCAGCCAGGGCCATTTATCACATATTTAGACATTTAGCTCTTAACAAATGGAAACTATCATCATCATCATCATCATCATTATCATCATCATCATCTTTATTGTCATGGGCTTCTGAGGTAAAATTAGGACATCAATAAACAATGCTATGTATACATTTGCTTAGGGAATGATTTTATGCAATCAAAGAAGTACATAAAAACTACACATTTTACTTAAATAAAAATACCAAGGTAAAACAGGACTCTTACCTCTTTAAGTTCTAATCAGTATCATTCCATCTCTCATAGTGTTTCCCTCTATCTGGCAAACAAGACAACCAAGCACCGTCTGATTCACATCCTACCAGCTAAGGAAAAAAAAGCCAAGGCAGACAGTCATTTGATATTACACCAGCAAAAAAAAAAAAAAAAAAAAAAGGAAAAGAAAAGAAAAGAAAATCTCAGGAAAAATCCTAAGTTGTTCTCATGTTTGAACCAATCAGCATGACCAGGAGAATGGGGCACTTTGTTAGATAGGGTCAACCCTACTCAAAACACAGATGGATTTACCACAGGAAAGGAGGTTAGGTTTCATTGCAAGGGTCACTAGATATGGGACTGATAAAATAAAATGTATCCAGAAAACCATCAAACACATAATTTTTCTTGCTATTTTCACCAATTCTCTTCCTATTCTTCAGATCAGAACACGTAAGAAATGCTTGAATCACTTCAGGCCCCAAGTCACGCACAATGCATTTGCATCTCCATATCTTTGTGAGTAAGGCTCCCTTGTATATAATCCAAACCCATTCCAAACATATTAAGGATCTTTACTGTTCTCATTGTGTATTTATTTACTATATTCAAATTCTCAATAAAAATGGCACAAAGGAAGCTTTAACGATATAACATTAGACAAATGATCCATCTCTGTACCTGGGAGGAAATTAGAGAACTGCTTTGTTTTTAATCATCATTCATTACTCTGTTGTATTTGTTTCTCAGCCCCTCCTTCACTTCATTACCCCCTCCTTCATTATCCAACATCACTACAGGAACCTATGTGCTTAGCCATCCTCCTTCATGTGCCACTTCGAAATGGCTTCCACCTCTTCCATGAAATCTTCATATACCTCAAGTAGTCTTTACTTAAGAACATAAACAATAAGGAAGTGTAAAGAAGCTATAACTGGATAAAAGTGTAAGAAAAGGAAAGTCACGGGGCAGGGGCGATTTCAGCAGGTTTGAGAGGATGGGATGAGGGCTCCTTTCATCATGGACAGGAGAAACAATAGATCCAAATACTATGTGAATCACTAATAAAAATAAATATGTAACCTCCCATTTAATCCATAATGAAAATCCAGAAGGCACACGTTTGTGGGTTTTGTATTGGTTTTATTTTTAGAATTACTAAATAGGGTAGCTCTTGTCTATGAAAACATTTAAAAACCAAAGGAGTTAATTTGTTTTTATTAACTCATTGGTATCAGGTTTTTAATCCTTTAATAGATTGAATGCATAAATATTAATTTTATAGTGTTTATTCCTTGGGAAAAATTGGCATGGTAAATGACTATTTTCTGAGTTCATTTTCATGTAGTTTCACTCCAGAAAGTCATAGTGTACCCAAAGTAAATAATTGTTTCAATGGCAAGACAGAAAACTCTTTTGTACTATAACAAACTACAAATATATAAGGCCTCAATTTAAAATAATTTATAGTCTTATTCTAAAATCCATGATTAACAGAAAAATGTAACACCCCATCCAGCTTGTTTTCTATATAACAGTTAAGACTTCTTGAAATTATATTACATACATTATCAATTTTCCATTTTCACTCTTAGCCACCAGGTTTTTTTTTTAATTGTGGTAAAAAACAAACAAACAAACAAAAAAAACACATGACATGTGGTGAGAATGAAAAATAAATGCACTTTGGAATACAGTTTGGCAGATATTTACAAAATTAATCCTTCTCTTATCATCTTGTTCAGCAATCATGCTAGTTGGTATTTATTCAAAGGAGTTGAAAACTTATGTTCACATAAAAACCAGCACACAGATGTTTATAATTTCCAAATGCATGCAGCAACATTTTTTTAGTAGGTTAATGGATAAATAAACTGATAATTCCGACTATTGTATATTATTATGTACAAAAAAAAAAATGAGCTATCAAACCATGAAAACCCATAGAGGAAACCTAAATGCATATTACTAAGTAAAAGGAGCCGCTTTGAAAAGACTACACACTGCCTGGTTTCAACTATACGACATTCTGGAAAAGGTAAAACTATGGAGACAGTGAAAAAATTTAGATAGTAAAAAAAAGTTGTCTGGGTTTAGGAGGAAGAGAGAGATGGGTAGGTATCATAGAAAAATTTTAAGTAATGAAACTACTCTGTGTGATACTATACTGATGGATACATGCCATTACACATTGGTCCCACTCATAATGTACAATACCAAAATGACCCCTAATGTAAACTGTGGACTTTGGATAATAATGATGTGTTAATGTAGATTCATAAGTTGAAACAAATATACCTCTCTGGTGGGGGACTTTGATAAGAGGCTATATATAAGTGAGGGCAGAGTGAAGTTTTCAAAAGCACCTAAGATTTACTCACTTTGTCATCCTGAATAAGTCACAGTATTTATTAATATCATTGGTAAATAAAGGGTGTGGATGCAGTGATTCTCATGATTCATTCAATTTCAGCTTTACATTCGAAGTTTATAAATTCTCAGTCTAAAGAAACAACAGTACCTAAGCCGTGAGTTAATAATTCCTGAGCATTACACTCAGAATAAATTTTAAGTGGATAACCATTAGTATTTCAAACAGATCCATAAATGACTGTAAATTGTGTTTGGATTTGCTGAAAGTTATTCTGAATATTCTAGAAGTGTTTAAAAATACTAGATATTCAAGTTGGCTGTTCTCTAGTACATGTCATAAATAAGCATATCATGCATAGTTATCAGTTTATCATTCAAGATTATTTTTAAAAGGTTTCACCATTCAACCTTTATTTATGGTGGTAAATGTTAATTTTAAATAAAGTTGATTTGAGAATGTTATTTTTGTGTTTAGTTCTAGTGAATGTACAAATTCATAGAATGTTAGATATATTTATAACAATTATCAGGCAATTATAAATAATTTTACCTCTTGAATATATAGAAAATATACCGGTAATTAGAAAGACAAAAATAAGTGTCATGGGTAGTAACGGAGTTGGCAGAGTTAAAATATAGGGGCTATGGGTGTATATATATCATCTTCAGATTACATCTTTGATGCTTCCTATTTGTGATACTTAAATGGAAGTAGAAACACCACCAACTCCACCCTCATAGTTGTTATGAGGATCACATGAAATGATATTTATGGGAACAGTAGTAGTTCTCTATTCATTGTGTTCTTCCTTGCTCTTTCCAATAAATGTTATCTATTCATATGTGGCTGTTCACAAATGAAACATTTCTACTTCTGCTATATTCTTTAATTAGCTCCTATACAAAAGTACATATAGGGCTGAAAAAGGACTCAAAGATAGCAGGTTCTAAACCCTGGAAACTGTACATGTTACCCTATAGAAAAAAGGGTCATTGTCTATGTGGTTACATTAAGAATCATGAGGTAGTGAGATTATCCTTAATTATCCAGTGGACCCTAAAGGCAGTCACGATTGTCCTTAAATGACATACAGACAAGAGTCAGACAGAGTAAAACTGGCTTTGAGGAGAGGAAATACACAATCACAAAACCAATGAACACCTGTAGCAATGAGACTGGAAGAGGCTGACACCATGATTACAGCCTGATAACTTCTGACTTTTGTCTCCAGAGCTATTAGGGAATTTCTCTTATCTTAAGCCACCCATATAGTAGGGCTTAGATGAGCATGTACCCAGGATATGGTTAGCAATAATTACTTGTGTGTCTTATATAATAGAGGGTTTTATTTTCTCCTATTAATTTTGAAATTAAACTGAAATGTGATTCAATTTATAGATATATAATGGGAAAAGACTCGTTTGTATCATCTTAAGTCACTTTTTGTTACACTCCTATGTCCTAGCTAGGCATTGTGCTAACTAAACATGGAGGAAATAAGATGTTGTGTTGTGTTTAATGCAATGCCCTCTGGTGCACATAATCGAAGCAGTCATTATCTGTGGTTCTGCGGTTCCTGGAAAACTTCATCATGTGCAATTGGTTCTGCAGGATCTTTTAATTTTTTAAGCTATTTTTAATGAACACTAGTAAAGACCCCAACTGACATGGGAGCTAGAACTTGCCAAAAGTCCCTTTAGCGTCATCATTTATGATTTTTAAATGAAAGAATTGAGGGATAAAAAGCTAAAAGTTACAGAGTCAATCAAGCAGCATGAGTCTGAACCCAGGCTGTCTGACACAAGAGCTAATTAAACTGTGTGCTCTTAAATAAAAGTTATACTGTGGATTCAAATTACTTAATTCAACTTTTTACCACTTGTGCATTAAACCTAATTGAAATTTGAAAAGAACTTTCTGCATCTTTTAAGAGTAATTTCAACCATCAATGGAAACACTTTGCTTTTTTCCCTTCTGTCCTCCTTCCCCCTCCTGTGAATAGACTATTCACATTTGATAGAGTTAGAATCATAGGAGTGAAACATTAATGTAGAGAAACCTTTTTCAGTCTTCACCAAAATAACAATTTTACCATGGTTGAAATAGACTGGATGTATCCAGCTTGCCCGCCACCTCTCATCACTAGGTCCTGTGGCTTGCTTGTGGGTTCTATGTGTAATTGCATTTCTTGGTGGCAAGCCCTTTTATATGCTTGATTTCACTTAATCTTAACAATACAGATGTGAAGCAGAACACATTTCAAATGGAAGGGAGAGGTAAGGAAAACTAAATCTTACAGACTTTCCTAGTTGCTTAATTTCATAGAACTAGGCACTCAATTTCCCCTTTCCTTTCAAGGCACTTTCTCATTATACCTACTATTCTCCCACTCTCGTGACAATAGACTTGGAAATAAATGTGAAACTGACCACCTAAGTAACTGCCTCTTTTAATCTTTCTAAGTATCACATGCATGTGCCCATTGTCTAAACTCACTCTTCTTGCTTTAGCTGTGAGAAAATAAAACTTTTATTTTTACATTCTTCATAAAGCTGATTTTTGTCATGTTGGATATTACACTATTCTTATTCCCATGGATTTCTTGTTTTGCAGATGAAATTATGCCTTCGTTGATATAGTAGATGACTGCTATTCTGGGTTTTCAATAAAATTACACTTATCCTTTTATTTTCTAAATAAAACTAACAAAATTTTATCACTTTTCTCACAATTCAGATTTACCTGATAAATGTAGTTGCTAGACATAATTTTAAAAAACTAACATATATTAATTTTTAAGATATAAGAAAGTTAAAAATATCATTTATCTATTGACACTATATTTCCAAATTTAATTCTAGTATTTTTCAAGTTTAAGGAACAAGGTTTTTTATTAAAACAACTGTGCTAGTATGCATTCTAAATTATTTTAATATAATAAAAATAGCTATCTCATTCAAAAATTGTTGGGTATTGACCACTGAGATATAATTTGCTAATACAAATTTTGCTGTATATCTGAAATTAGATTTTACAGACAACCTCAAAGGTCCATGCAGTTCATACATTTGTTAGATTTAAGAATGCAAAAGTTGTGTATTATATGCTATATCTATGTATATTGAATATGTATATATACACACATATGTATGTGTGACACTCACTGACTCCCATGGTCACCAGTTTAGTTTAAAACTAATAGTGTGGTAGAAACCATCATATTTTCAGCACTGTCCATTTACTCAGTTTTACATTTGTTAATTAAAAAAAAAAATAGCTTTAGCTAGAAATGTATACCTACTCAGCTAGCGACTACATTTATGACCCTCCTAGCATGTTTTGCAGTTAGTCAGAGACACATGACTACATTCTTGTGCCATATATATAAAAAAAGAAATGCTGAGTTCATGGCTATATACAAAGGAGAAAACTAATTGCTTTCTTATGTAGGAACTTATTTTTCACTGAGTACCTGGTATATACCTTTATTCACTATGACTAAATGATAAATGCTTATTTAGTCTGGCAACTCTTTTTTTATTCAAAACTCTTTTTTCTTCTAACATCTGCTCCATATCTTACAGAGAGGCCTTCTTATCTTATCTTTGTCTTTTTTATGCTCTTGCTCAAATAAGACAAAGCATTGTCTTCGTATCTGGATCTTTATTCTTCAACTTCTGTGAAAGACTTTGCTTCATCTTTGTGAGAACTAGATCTACGCCTCCTCTGTGCGTTCTGGCATTTATCCACCCTTCTCATATCTCAAAAGCTGCCATGCTGCATCACACTTGTGGGGAAGGGCAAGTACCTATTGGTTCTCTATTTACTCCTGGTTTCTACTGTAGTACATGACACATGGTAAGCTTGCAATAGCTACCTAATGAATACTTAACCTGAATTCTCTAGGTATGCATCTTTTTTGTGCATGTGATTATTTTTCTTTACAGGATCAACATTCCAGGAGATGAAGGGTGAAACTTATTTTGGTAGGAAGGAGACTTCCTAAACTACTTAGGATCTTCTTGAAAATACTGCCATTTGTGTAACTCCAAGGCCTTTCCTGGGTTGCATCATTAAACACACTCCCAGATATGAACCTTAAAATTACTGGTGAATCACTTCATTCCCAAGACATTGAGAACATGAACAGACTACAATGCAACCTTTATAAAGACAGAACTTTTTTTTTTTAATAATGTCAGAAGCAAGTTCTTTAAGATAGTTAATTTCCCTTAACTGGGTATAAATCCTATCTTATTATTTTTTAATTTATTTTTATTTGTTTTTTTTTTTTTTTTGGTTTTTCAATTGCAGTTGTCCCCTTTTCTCCCAATTTCTCTCCCTGACCCAACCCACCCCCTCTCCCGCAATCATATCCCTCCCCGTTGTCCATGTCCATGAGTCATTTATAGATGTTCTTTGACTAAACCCTTCCCTTACTTATCTCCCTTCTATCTTATTTTTATTTTATTTTTTCTTTGTATTCATTTTATAAGTTTAGAACCCTTGTCATTTTTACACTCATTAATATTGAAAATATGTGCCAAAATTTTTTTACTTTTTAATTAAGAAACTTAGAAAGTTACCTTATAAAAATGGTGACAGTAATAAATTTTAAGGATATGTTATAAACAGTGTATTTACTTTGTAGTGTTGGTTTGGTTAGATTTCTTGTAAACAGTCTCTCCTTCAATTTTTGGAAGTTGCTTTTTATGTCAAAAAAAGCAACTTCCTTTCAAAAACAAGCTGAATTTGTTGTCTAGCAATAATGAATCAGAATCTCTGATCTGTTGGTTTTACCACAAGAGCAGTCTCTCTCTACAGCCACGTGGTCAAACACTCTGGATTCATGAAATTAATATTTATTCGAAGAGTGTCTGAGTCCACTGACTGAACAAAACAGTAGTAAATTAGTGACTCTATGGAAGTAGCTCGTTATACTACATTTTCCTGATCACAAAATGGTAGAATCTGCACAAAAGTTCAATTTTCTCTTACCCTGATCTTCAACATATTGTCATTTTGAAACATGCATATAACTAGACAACTAATGCATATGTATAAATAAATACATGTACATGCATTTACCTAGAACTCACTTCAGATCAGTTTTATTTGGAAAGTGAGGTAACTTATCTACCTACACATTTTCCAGCTTTGTGAGAGTGTGGATCACATTCCATATGTCTGGTGGCTCCATGCCTCACATAACACTTTCCTCCCTGCCATCAGACACCAGTAGGTGAATTCCTCTTTGCAACACACCTTTGTGTTGCTTTTTCAGATCCCTCTCATGTAAATTAATTGACTTCCTCATCTGTTCCCATCGCATGTGGTACGTCTCTCTCTATTGGGGCTTTCATCACGGTTGCTGACTAGTTTCTCTTAATGTGTCTGTCTTATGTGCTAAACTCTGAAGAATGCTGCAATAAATTCTACAGGGGAAGAGGGAAGAGAGGAAGGAGGATAGAAGTTAATAAAAGAATGGATAGGAGAATTTATGATGAAAGATGTGTTTAAAATGTGCCAGGTTTGATTATATGTCAATATATGAGTTATTAAATAAATCATGGATCTTGCTTTGAAATATTAACTGGGTAATTTAAATTGCCTGTGACCTGTAAAAACACTGCTATTTACTTGAGAGAATTAATGATATATCTCCAGAAGAATCTGACATTTTATTAGGAAGTATAATGAGTTTGACAAGATAGATGATCTTGGTGGTCAATTCAATCCTAACATATTATTATAATATGATTACAATAAAGAAAAAACCTCAGTTAAGATAAACAGATCATTATACCTGACAAAATCTTTTGGCTAGGATTCTGCGTAAGTAATATTATATTCACCATGAAAGCCCACAATTCTTGCTTCATAGATGAGAAGCTGGTGGCTTAAAAAGGCTACGATGGTTTTTTTTGTGTGGTTGGTTTATTTCAAATTGACACTGGTTATAACTCATGGACACTGTAGAAACTTCCTGCAAGCATTCTCCAAATCTAATGATTTGAGTTTGTGCTTATAAATTTTATAAGTTTTAGCCCTTCAGATAGAGTCGAGGGTGATGGCACTTGCACACACTGTTGTATTAACTTATGTTTCCTTGGGGGAAAATTTGTCCCCTGCTGCCGCTTGGTAAATGATTACATTTTTTATCTAAGTCCTCAAAATCCCTCAAGACTGTGAAGAGATTGTAATGTGTGTCTCAGGGAATGTTAAAAACAAGAAGCATATTATTTATTTTATTATTTAATGGATAAATATATAAGATACATATATATTTATGTATGAAATGAAACCTTTTAAGGTGTCAATTTATTTCTCAGTTATAATTGTATGCATGCATGTTCAATATAGGAACAAAAAATCAGTAACAAAGAAAATAATATAAAATTATTTTGTTATCTTATAATAAGAAAAGATAGAATATATGAACATATCTAACAAATATAGACATGACCCCTCTGTAGGTAGAACATACTATGTTTTCCTTTCAAGACAGTATCTATGCAGTTTTTTCATGGTACTGAATATTTTTGGTAAATATCAAATCAATGGCTGAGGAATGAGAGATAAATTGAAGGCTCCCACTAACTCAGGTTACACAAATTCTGACAGATTCTTTCTGATGCCCTGAAATGATTTTTTTAAAGACTTTATTATTTCAACAGCTATCACTGGGCATCCTTCTTAAACAGCCAGTGAAGTGCGTATAAAATTAAGCTCCTTTGATTATTCCTTTCTTCCAGAGCCTCAAGTTCAACATTTATATACCAGTTGTGTTTTTCCATGACTCAATATGTTGAAGTTCAAAGAAATTGAGTTGAATGGATATTGATTGTAAGTTTAGCAATCTTGGGAGTCTCATTCTTACATTTTCATCTATAAAATAGAGATAATCATATATCTATTATTAAACTTTAGATTTATTGTGAAAACTTAAATGTGTAGAGAATAGCAACTGGCTCACAGGTAACGTCTCATTAATGCTAGCTGTAATAACCATAATTAGTATTACATTGAAAATTACTAGTAAAATACATACAATTTTATATTGTCAAGTGATTTTTGTTTATATTTATTAAACATCAGGGTGAGCAGTGATGACACTGGGTGAAAGCTCTGAAATGGCATAATTTGTTTTTTTCTGTTTAGTCACAGTTTACTTGATTCTTTCTCTAACACCCACCCCTATTTATTTTCTCTTCAAGATCCATCTCTCGTACTTATTTTCTTTGCAGTGTGTTAAAAACAAAGAAGAAAGTCAGATGGATATTCAAAAATTGTCTTTACTGTAACAAAACTAGTTCCCCAATGTAACACACTGGATTGTGGCATCCCTGGGAATTAACATAACCATTATTATCAGAACTGTGTAATTACTGATCCCAGCTGTGCAAAACACTGGTCTTCACAAGAGCTGGTGGCTGGGACACCGCCTGAGTGGAAAATCTACTTACTCTCCTTAGTAAAAGCTAGTTCTGATAATTACACAGAAACCTCAAAAACAAGTTACGAAAATCAGGACTGGACAAAGAGTCCTGAAGGAAAGTTTGATTATGTTTCCCCAACAATTTAAAGCACCACAGTATAAGTAAAAACAAAAAATGAAAAGCATAAAGTAAATTTATGTATGAAATATGTCTAGCTTCGTCTCCAGCTCTATTACACTTCTTTGGTAATTTTTCTACACCTATAATATATATTGTTTCATACATATGTATTTATCTAAATATAAACCCATAGGTACATGCACATGTGTATGTGAAACTTCAATCCCAAACTTTATCCCTCTGACCATCTGACAATCGGAAACATGTTCTTTTCCTAAGTATTATTTTTTTTAATTTTATTATCAGATTTAAAACTTTATATTGTTAACATTTCAATTTCTAAAATAATTCCCATTGACATGTTCTATTCACAATATGTTCATGTAGGGGATCACTTATAGAACACACTGTTTATTCTACCACTTGCCATTCTTTCTATAACGAGCTAAGTAGGTGTCTTTTAACAGCATATGCTGAGACATAGCAATTATTCTACTGATTGTCAATAGGCGTTTATTTCTTAGTTAATGAGAGATGTGATGCCAATTTCGTTTTTGGTTTATGTACTAGTTTGGTCTTGATTTCCAGACAGATGTCCATTGAGTTCATAACCTGTCACTGTTCTTTAATTCTTCATGTTCTTATGTCTCCCTTTTTCAACCTAGATTGCACTACTCATCTTAATAACCACTCCCTAAAATACTCCCTCATCTCCCTTAAATCCCAAACTTAATTAAATCTATGTCTCTCTGTGTCTGCCCAATGTAAGAGTCTATAGCAGGTAAAAAATCAAATAACTATGAAGTTTGATATTATTTTTTAATGTTTGGTCATTTGTCTTAATTGGGCTCTTACTATTGCTAAGCAGTCCTATAATCTCATTCCTTGCACACTACATTACTTCTTCCATTATGATAGATCCCCACTTTATATTTTCTTTACTCTCCTCAAAATTCAGTCTTCTCCCCCTCAACCCACACTATCAGTTGATATCACTGTGTATGAAGTTTCTCTAGAGAAACAGCAGAGCCAATAGGAAGTGTGTGTGATGTATAAGATTTTACATAGATAGATAGATGATAGATATAATAGATGATAGATAGACAGATATTCTAAGCAACTGGCTCACATGATTATGGAGGTCAGTAAGTACAAGATCTGTAGAATTAGCTGGGAGGCTGGAGATCCAGAGAAGAGCCAATGTTGCAGTCAAACTCTGAACACTGTCTGCTTGCAGAATTACTTCTTGTTTGGGGGAAGTCAATGCTTTGTTCTGTTCTTTTTTCAATTGATTGGATGAGGCCTTTCCAAATCATGGAGGACAGTGTGCTTTACTTAAAGCCCACCTATTTAAATGTAGACCTCATCATACAAGAGCATTTAATTAATTTGCATTTAAAGTGATTATTGATAGATATGTATTAATTCCCATTTTATTATTCATATTTTTAAATCTTTTTCTTATTTTTATTTTTTTTAAGATTATTTATATTTAAAGAGAGGAGATGAAAGAGAGAAAGGGAGGGAAAGAAACATCAATGCGTGGCTGCCTCTCAAGCGCCCCCAATGGACATGTGCCCTGACAGGGAATCAAACCAGTGACCCCTAAGGTTTGCAGGCCAGTGCGAATTGAGACATGCCAGCCAGGGCTTTTTTCTTTTTGTTAAAGCAGATCCTTTAACATTTCTTATAATACTGGTGTGGTGGTGATGAATTTGCATTTATTTACATCATCTCATTTAATCCTAAAAAAAATTTTGAAAGGTATTTCTTTTTCTCAGTTTTATATTTGAAGAACCTGGATCTTAGAGGTTTAAGAATCTTATTCAGGGTCACAAAGCAAATGACACAAGTCAATTCTGAAAACTCTTACTCCTACTGATAAACCTGCCAATCTAGAATAAAGAGGCTTCCCGTCTAATCATAGATCATAATTTAAGGGAAACACATTTTGTAATTAGCATCTTAATCTTATATTGGTAAGATAACAACTTTTAGGATTCTTCCCCAAAAGTCTATAATTCATCTGGCTTAGTTTAGGAGTGCTATTTATTGACAAAGTTCTCTTAGAAATTTGATGACCAAACACTAATAAAAATTATTGGCAAAAGTTGAGTATAACTTTCCAAATTGCAATTTTTCCCAAGTTATTGTTTTCAAGACATTTTTAAGTCTTTGTGAGAGAAACAATAAGGATATATGTGTGATACAACATGATTAAGAAAAATATAAAGAGAACATCAACAAGCAGGACTGATTTTCCAAATATGATAATCTATAATACTGGGAGCAATTGTGCTTTGATTTTCTTTTGTGGATAAAAGATTGTTTTTATTTTTCCACTCTGATGTTCTATGAAATATTCAGGTGCTTTGTTTTTTTGTATATTTTCTTATTTGAAAAATTAAAGCATAATTAGCTTTTCCCCTTGAAGCCACAGGTATCTTATATTTTATGTTACTTTGAATTGAGGAAGTTGCAGTCAATTTTTCCAACAACAAGGAGAGAGTCCCCCAAGTTTTTATCTGCCTGGCGGGCAACACCAAATGACAATGCACCAAGGATATTCAGCCGCGGGAGTTCAGGTGGAGAGCACAGACTTCCCTCTGCTGGCTGGGCTTACAAACTGGAGCAGCCTGCCTTTCCTGCCTGTTGAGCATCCTTTTCACGCCTGCACCCTCCTAGGTGAGGGGCATATCTGGCTTCACGGATGGATCCCAGTTGTATTTCTGTGAAAGTAATGTAAATAGTGAGCAGGAGTCGCTGAAGCAGTACCATTAGTACCGGAAGTGGATAGAATAGTTTGACTTATTTTGGCTGGGTAAGCTTTCCTTCCTATGTGCTTAGCGTTACTTCTAAGGGAAATGGGACTTCTGAGGGACAAGCAATTTACAAGTTAAATTTTATTACAGTAGTAGAAGCTTAAACCACTTGAAAGTTGTTTTATCAGTGCAAGGACTGTGTTTCATTGTCATCTTTTTCTCTTTTTGTTCCCCCTCCATCATTATCATTCTTCTTGTGGTTATTATAAAAATAAGTAACCCCAACTGCTCCCTTTCAATGTGGCAGGCACTATTGTATGTGTTTTATCTACTCGAGCTCACTCAGTCATTACATTTCTATAAGGTAGAAACTCTTTCTACCTTTATATAGAGGGGAAATTGAGGGACATGACGAGAAAGAAACTTGTACAAGGTATCAAATTCAAACCAGGCCATCTGACTTTGCATTGCTTTCCTGGAGAAGAATTAGTTATTGAGTCTCAAATCTGGCAGAAGTGGGTTCAAGTATATAGCTCTGCCATATGCTAACTTTTTGACAAGGTAAATTTGCATAGCATCTTGAGTCTCAGTTTCCTATTCATAAAACAGGGTTATATAATAATAGCCATCTCCTAATAATGCTGTGGATAGTAAATAAATTATTGAAAAGTGATTTTGATCCCTGGCATTGGGAATTACTATTAGTATACAAAAGTAATACTTTATTTTTAATATTATTATTTTTAAATCAGAAGGAGTTAAGCAAATTTAATGTTCCCTGAATTTCAAGCATTAAGCATATTTTGTTCATTAATTGCTACAGTAAATAAACATTTTAATACAAGAGCTTAGTTAATTTAGTTAACTACCTAAACAGTCCTAGACATCATTGGAACTAAAGCAAGGCAAGAATCCAGATTTTATTTTTTATATTCCTATCTAAGGACTCTGACAAATTTCTCTTTCCTTTGTCTTACTTTCAATACATTGCTTTCCACCCATTCTTACTTTTTTTTTAATTTTCAGAAGGTAATAATATTGAAAGATTAACTTGTTATGATACAAAACTTATGACAATAGCAATATAAATAAAAACCATAAAAGATAAAGTCTTCTAGAGTTTATGAAGCATTTTCACTGACATGATCATTTCCAATTGTAAATGACAAGTTAACCATGGAAACAGATGATGCCAATACAGATATGATGGTCATGTTAAGACCAACTACTTGAAGTATATTTTTTGGATTTATACAGTGTAAATTCTAATAATGTTTAGCTCACGTCTCTGTGAAGATCGCTAACATGTTATCTTGTATTTATTTAAGCCTCTAAGTAGATCTGCAGTGTACACAGTTCTGAAGGTTGGCAAGTTCCAAAACTCACCTAACCTTTACTGTAGATATTATCTGATAAAAAAAGGCTTAGAAAACTTAATTCTTTCTCTGCCAATCTGCAGAGTGGAAGAAACAGATTTTAAATCCAACCTCTAACCCCAAAGGCCAATCTCACATTTTCCAGTATAGATGCACAGCTAAAAATCTAATATATTGATTTAATTATTGTTCTTATATAGGATTACTCTGTAATGCACATTGCAGGACTAAGCCTGTCTGATTTGTGCACTAATGAAAGAAAATTTTAATTGTGTGTATGCTATACATTGGTCTCTACGTGAAAATGAGGTAGAATATCTAAAAACCTTAACCCCAATGTACTTAACAGTCAAATATAACATCACAGCCGTCAATTCTAATAGTAAGCAAAATATTTTTTATTTAAATTCCATGTATGTATGTTTTAGTATAGGGTAATCAATTATATAAAGTAATAACTATAATATAGCCTACTCATTAAATGACTTTAACACATAAGAGCATATATAATTGCTCAATTAATGTACAGTGTAATGTTTTACATGTGCTTTTATTTGAACAAATAATTGTCTACATGAAAAATAAGTTGAGAAAGGTCTATTGAAAAATGTATGTTTTAACATGAGTTCTCCTCCCCCCAGCAAAATCATGAGTTTTGCCCCACCATAAGTTTGGAAAACACAAATATAAATTGAATATATATGCAGAATGAGATCTGGCTAGAAATTTCCATCAATAAAATTAAAGAAATAAAATAAACCCTGACATTCTGAGTTATAGATATGAGCCCATGGGAATGCAGACTGGTGCGGCCACTGTGGAGAACAGTATGGAATTACCTCAAAAGATTAAAAATGGAACTGCCTTTTGAACCAGCGACTCCACTACTAGGATTATACCCGAAGAATCTTGAAACACCAATTCAAAAGAACTTATGCACTCCTATGTTCATTGCAGCACTGTTTACAATAACTAAGTGCTGGAAACAACCTAAGTGCCCATCTGTAGATGAGTGGATCAAAAACCTGTGGTACATTTACACAGTGGAATACTATGCAGCAGAAAGAAAGAAGGAACTCCTGCCATTTGCGACAACATGGATGGAACTAGAGAGAATTATGCTTACTGAAATAAGCCAGGCAAAGAAAGCAAAATACCATATGATATCACCCAAAACAGGAAACTAAAGAGCAACACAAACAAACGAACTAAATAGAACAAAGAGCAGAATAGCAGTCAATAGGGGGGTGGGGAGAGGGAGAGAAGGGGGATAAGTAAGGGAAGGGATTAGTCAAAGAACCCATATAAAAGACTCATGGACATGGACAACGGGGAGGGATATGATTGCGGGAGAGGGGGTGGGTTGGGTGGGGGAGAGAAATTAGGGGAAAAGGGGACAACTGTAATTGAAAAACCAAAAAAAAAAAAAAAAAGTGAAAAAAAAAGAAAAGATATGAGCCCTGAGCAAACTGCCAATGGACTACAGTAGTAAAAGATGATTTTACTGCAGACATTATTTTTCCTAGAAAATTTAAGCTTCCTAGAGGTACTATGTCAATTTGGAATTACTATGGCTTAAATGAGAAATGAGGAAAAATTTGGAAACACTTTATAGTAATTTTATTGCATTTTGGCAAACAGGTGAAGTCATTCCTTTTGGAAAGAGAAAATACAAATCCTTAATATATTACCTGGTCATTAGCATGTTTTCACTTTAAGAAAAGATGGCAAAATTTAGCTGGCAAGGCAAAGCGTTTGATGATCAAAGAGAGAGCTTTGATCCACTGTGAGCTCTATGACTTATTAAATGTATGATTTTAAAGCTGTTTCAAATTATTTTTGCCAAAATGCAAAGTACAAACAAGCGTATAAATAGGTGAATAAATTAATAAAATGAATTATTAGCTTGGATAATTTTATTAACCTCAAGTCATTCAAATGTGGAGTTCTGACTTTGCAGAATCGCTAAGGAAGCAAACTAGCAATTTGCTGACATGTCATGGGTGATCAATGAGTTAGTTTCTTTTTTTAACTGTTTACTCTTTCCACATCCTGTTCTCATTCCCATTTCAGCATCTCACCTGAACTTGGCCCACCAAATTCCAAGGACATGTTTTCCTCCATCTCATACTTAACTATATGTAGAAGTCAATACATATTCCCTTAATTTGAGCTTACTTAAGTGTTTGGGATAAATATAATGTATAAGAATAGCACATTCAATTCTTAAGATGGATAGAAAATGAATAATGAAGGAGAAACATATAAGAAATCGCTTTCTTGAAATGAGGAGAAAGGCAAAGGAGAAATTTAATCAGCACACACACCACACACAAAACACAAAACAGATTAATTTTATTTATAGACTTAGGGGAGGGGATCACTGTTGCAGTTTCTCTTTGGTTCTATTTCTCATTTAGTTGAGCTATATGAAATTGCCATTTTGGTGGGTTAAAAAGCATTTCAAAATAGCCATTTCATGTGGTTCAAACTAATTGATGAAATAGACACAGCTGTTTTCAAGGATCTTCATAAAATTAAAAGCCATCCTTTCTGAATTGAATTTCATAAAAAGTAATTAATATAATTTGTAAACATTTTAGGCCATTTAATTTTTAAGTGAATACTTCTCTATTTGATTTAATGTGCATTATTCAGTACCTATCTTGTGTCAGAACAGGGAACCATTGTTTAATAGAACAGCCAATAAATCTGCTCTCATAAAACTTACATTTTAGTGAGTGAGAGAAAATTTAAGATACATAACTACAATAGATGTATACTCTGTTATGAAATAAGGAGTGCCAATAACACAAATAAAGCAGGGATGAGGATTTGGGGTGATAGAGTGGGATCACGCTTAAAAATGTTGGTCTGGGAGGCCTCAAGAGAAAAATGACGTCCTGACGTAAGTGAAGGACAGGACATGAATGTTTACAGAAAAACAGCAGCAATTATGCTCTGGAGGTCATTGTAGAACACCAAGTGTCATTGTGGCACATGCCCAGTGGCACTGATCTGCCACTCAATTTGTTGATATGGGTTGGATGCCTGGTTTGCCACTCTGACGGATCTCAAGGAGTCTCATCTTTTAACCTCTCTGAGTCCTGGGTTACAAGCTCATGGCAAACAGCCACTTCTTCAGAAGGTCACGCTCATTGTTGAGTTAGAGACAGTGGTAAATAGACATGGGTCTCCATTTGTTCAAATTTTTCCCAGTTTGCTTTTGTGGGTTTTAGTTGTTCTTAACGGTTCTACCTTGCTAACCTTGCTAACCTTGCAGCTTTTTTTCCTGACTTCCACTCCCCTTGTCCTATTGTGATTTTAGGCTCATATATAGATTCACATATAATAGCCTTCCATGGACTACCTTAGCAGCTCTCATAAATGTGAAACATTTAATTGCTAATATAAATTCTATATGCCATGTTATTTTGTACTGGTTTTCTTTTTTTAGTTTTTTGAATCTTACCTAAGACACTCATCAACCTCTGATATCTTATAATCCTTTAAGTGTGACACATCCACAACTGAGTTCCTGACACATTCGCACCCGCACTTGCTACCTTCAGTCCTATCCAACACAGTTAACGGCAACTTTATCCTTTCTGTTTTTCAGCCAAGAATCACGGAGTCATCTTTGATGGCTTTCTTTATGTGCGCCTTGCAGTTTGTCATTCTGGAAATCCTGGCAGCTCTAGCTTTAACATAAAGCCCGTTTATTATCTTTTGTTCTTACCTTTCTTGGCCCTCCACTGTGGCCCATGCCACTCCCATGTCTTACTTGGATTAGTTAAGATCATCCATAAAGAGTGAGTAGGGATAAAGGACAGTAGGGATCCAACGGGCGCTTCACGTGTTTGAGGTTAGGCAATGGAGGGATCAATGAGGGAAACTGTGAAGGAAGAGCCACCAGGATGGAAAGAAATTCAAATACGCGCGGGAACCAAAAAATTCACCTTAAACAACAAATGAGTTATTTGAAGAGAGAAAGTGATAATTTGCCATCTGTCCCCAGGACCGATGAACTACTTTATTGCGAATGTGGGCTGTAGTGCTTCATCACAATTGTTTATCAGGGTATAATAAAGAATGTGTGGCAGACACATCCATAGCATTATTCAGTGGTAGAAATGTTCAAAATATATATTTTATGTTATTTTACTAGGATGGCTTCAGGATGATGTTTCACACAAAAATCAAATTTTATGTAGTGAACATTTCTCTCCACATTTCTATGGCTATACCGATTCATGTTCAACATCACCATGAGATCCCTATTAAGACCACAGGTCAGTTGAAATGCTTACAAAGAACTGAGGAAAAATGACACCTATATTGAAAAAAGAATCTTCAATTCTCCTGCTCCTAAGCTCATTGTTAACTAGTAAATGAAGACTCTAACAACTCAAGCTATATGAACTATCAATAATCACTTGCTGGTTGGTCTTATATGTAACACACTGATTCCAGAGACTGAGCTTCTATTTCTATTTCCCACGTGAGTCACTTAAACTCTCTTTTCCCCACAAAGATAGGGATAAACTATTCCTTGGCATGCCTCATAGAGATAATGTGAATATTGGTGAAATAATATTTGCAAAGCTATTTGAATCTCACATACATAAACAAAAGGTAAAATTAAATTCTTCCTTTGTGTTTGCATGGATGAGGGATGAAGAAAAGTGACATACAATCTCAGGAACTGCTGGTGACTACAGATACTTTCAATAGGCATATGCCTATCTTAAACATACACATGAAATATTTCCTTATAGTAAACCTGAGGATGTGGTTTTTTGGGAAACAGCTTTTATCTTTATGGTATGGTTCATGCTATTTAGGTAACATACCTGGGAGTCATTCTAGTTGTTTTTTTGTTTTTTTTTTTTTCACTCTCCACGTCTTCTCCTCTCTTTTTCCTCAGCATCTTGCTAAATACCTATTACTACACTGAAACTGTTTTATTTCAGATTGCCACTATTTTCTTATGCTTATTGATGTAGTCATCTCCCATCTAATCCCCTGGCTCTCAGTCTTAGAATTCTCTGTTCCATCCTCAATATTCATGGTGTATACAGGGTCCTCCTTGTTTGGTCCCAGTTTCTTCCATCCAATCCTGTGCCTAACGCTCCCCAGATAGAGCTTTTGTCCCAGAAATGCGGAATTACTTAATGCTGTTCTACATTTCTGGCTTTTAACTATTTATTACCTAAGATACCTCTTATTTTTCCATGGGTATAGAAGAGTGTAATGGGTATAGTAGACAGGAAATAAGTGTTTAATATCTAACTACAATAAAATGGATTAGTGCCAGGTGGGAATACTGAGAAGTCTCTACTCAAGAGTGAAATTGGTTTGTATGAGCATATCTGTCTTTTCTCTCTCTTCTTTTTAAACAAATAAATCAATGACTTTTGGGGGGCTGATGGTTCTATTTAGAAATATGATGATTAGACCATGTTAGCTTTAATTAAAAAATTTACTTGAGCATTCTCTGTTCCTCTGACAGTAATATTCATATAAAGTGAAAGTTTAGATTCTAAGAATGAATGGTGGGATTAAGTGGAAATAAGTGATTTTAGGTCCTTAGAGCATGATTAAAAATATCTGAAACAAAATCTAGTGATGCTAAGCAGAACAGGTACAGATCACTTAAAATATTTTTATTTTTTATATTGGAAAATATTTTGATCTAATTTAATAATAGTAATAAATTATAAATATATGTATTATATGTGACATACCTATGCTATTAAAATAGTCCCACAAAATATGGCAATATAGCAAATATCTTTTCCCAACCCAGAGTTGATTTTATAAAAAAAAATGACTCTATGAAATCAAACATGTAAGTCAGAATTCTCTCCATGAATCAGTAATTTGATAATCACTGTGTTAAATGCTTTACATACATCAGTCATATCCCTCATTCCCATGATAGCCACTGAGGTAGGTGTTATTATTATCTCCACTTTGCAAGTGACAGGTGACATACAGGACAAGTACATGATACACTTTCTGTTAGTAAAGTTTGCTTTTATTAAGGTGTAGTAAGTTTAAAGTTGTTTTTAGTATTTTGTAATACTTGTATAAATATTTTAACTAAGACTATGAAATAAATAGTCCAGTATTAATATTCTTTCACATGCTTTAATTCCTGACCTTGGGGACTAAATTTAGAAATATATATTCTTACAAAATAATTTGAAAACGATATAACACAATGGTTATGTGCTATAAAGTCAGACATTTCAATTCATGTTCTATTTGGTAATTTGGTAAGAAATCCTATTTCACTGATAATCATCTTCATTATCTGTAAAATGACAATATTTCAATTTTACATATTTTGTGACCAATAGATGTTAATAATATTAAACTTTATATAGAGCTGCAAAAAATAAAAACTAAGATACACATTTTTAAAAATTGGACTTTAGATTCTAACTGCCACTTGTAGCAAGATAACTAGGAGTATCATATGAATATAATTTGTCTAGTTTAAAAATGGGTAACAAGCTTAGGTTAAATTGGAGAATAAAAAAAATAGACCTACTGAGCATACAGATAGAATCTGAAATCCAAATTTCAAAGATCTTTCTGTCTTCAAGGCTCACGTACTTTCCAATTAAGCTTCAAAGATCAGGAACACAAGATTTTGATCAACAAAGTTAATTCAAAATTGTCGAAGATTTGGTGAGAATTTCTTTTGCTGAAGAAAGCCAGGAAGTGAGGGACTGAGATTTTTTAATACTGCAGCAGAGTACAGCTTTCTGTCCTCAGCAAAGACAAGAATTGCCAGCTTTGTCCAACTGCAGAGTGAAATGAACTTTTAGGAAATCATTGTTCATGATATGGAATTATCAAGTGCATCACAATTCTTCACACTATTTATCTTTCCGGTTTCAAATAGAGATCTCTCATACACTATGTTATATGTTCATGTCTTACAGACTTATTGCTCAACTCATCTTTTCAAATGAGTAGATAATAAGATTTATTAGTGTGTTTTTGTCCATGCTGGCAGATTACAAGTGCTTACTGAATAAGTGCTTTAGAGAAATGTCAAGCATGGGCCATATTATGCTCAAATAAATATATTAAGCTAGAAAATTCCCCAAGCTTTTTGAGTGGCAGCAACTTAGTTTTTTATAACAACTTTAGCTCCATTCCTCTACAAAGATTGCCAAAATAGAGTTAGCTATGAGTGGAAAATCTTTCAAAAAATCTGTGTGGATGGGTGACAAGATGAATGATACATATTGCAGGTGGACAATAACCAGGTTCTTTGTGTCAAGAAGGCAGACAGCAAAAGTGCTTGCATTCTTTAGGAAAATTCAGATAGAACTATTATTGTTTTTGCTTTTATGAGAATGATTAATTTATCATCCAAGTTGAAAACTACTAGGCATATTTTGTTTCTACACCAGAGATGAAAAAAGGTCTTATAGAAATTGGCGTAGTGCTGGAAACACAACATATCAAATATTATTCTTCCCATATGCCAGTATCTAGAAATGGGAAGTGGAACACAGGTCAGGCCAAAATCCTTACAGAATTCTACTCTTAAGTTATTTGTGTTAAAATGTAGTTTTATTTTTAAGACATAAAACCTGAACCTTTAAATATTCCAGAAGTTCACAAAAATTATTTAGAAAATTGAAGGAAAGTTTTATTTTGTCATTTACTTGTTCACTCAACCAATATCTATTGTGAGCTGGCTCTATGCTTTATGTTAGGCAATAGACAATACTACTGCTTGTCTTTATGGTTTAAACATAAACATCACTTTCACAGAGAAGCCTTCCCTGATTCCTCTACTTGGTTTGTCTCCTACATTATATTCTTGTGCATTCTTTAATACTCAATTGTATATATTTTTGTTATTGCTTATATAATATCCATCTCCCCCAATTTTCTGTAGGCTTGTGGATCAGGAGTCATTTCTGTTTTCTTAATTGTTTTAACTCCAGTGCTCATAGTAATAGCTCAATATATTTAATACATTAGTAAAAAGACATACATGCAAATTATAAAAAAATTAAATGAGATCAAAGTTATGCTATTTTGTTGAAATATACGAGGACACACAGAGCATGCAAAACATGAGTGTCTGCGAATGTCAAAAAGACCACACACAGGTGATGCTGAGATAAAATTTGTTTCTGCAAAAAAAGAAGGGAGGGGTAGATGTAATGGGAAGTGAAAGAAAAGAAACCCTACAAGCACAGCATGTTTGGAAAACTACAAACCAGGGTAGAGAGTCAGGTATAGGGTGCCAGGAAATGATTCCAGACAAGGAACCAGCTTTTGATGGGCCCTCCCTATGAATTTTTAATACACATATATATTTTTCTATATATCATCTCTGTATTTATAGATAGATTTCATTTATATGAAGATCTTGAGGAAGTAAGAGGGAAAGTGATAGGATTTATTTTTGTGTGAGAAAAAGACACTCCTGATGGGAATTATTATATGAGTAGATACTTCTGCTCTCAAATATCCAAACACTGTATGACTGGAACCTATGAACAGTTTAGTCATTGAGACATCTCTGTTTACATATATGTTCAGAAACCCACATAGGAATATACATTTATAATACTGCCTAAGTTTCAAATTTTTCTAGTGGTTTAATTTAATTTTTTTTGTATTTTATCTAGATTGCTTTGCCAACTCACCATTTTGAATTACTTTTCACATTTTACATTTTACAGACCATAAAATATTCATGGTATATAGTGTCATTCTATCTGTTAATCAAATTCATATTAACGGTCTGGAACCTCAACACATTTATTATAGATGTATTTGTGTTTCTTCCCCCTCACAGTGACTTACAAGGGAATGGTTGCTTTTTAATAAGCAACAAAATACATCAAAAAGTTAAGTGGTACAGTTGTTTTTTTTTTTTTTTTTAATTTAAATGTGTCTGTAGTAGTAACTTTCCCTACAAAGACACTTTTTTACTCTCAAACATAATAAACTATGAGTAAAAACATTAAAGAAAATAAGAGTGTCAATTCCTTATTTTTTATGATCAGCGTTAAGTTAAAATCATTCAAACATTTTGCTGCCTGGACAGGAAGGCAGTGTGAAGGAGCCCTGGCATCTGAGAGTGAGAATGGAACTAATCCACTAATTTGACATTTATTGAGTATTTGATGTACACAAGAAAAATAATAGTTTGTTTCCTCAAATAGCTTTTAACGTAGTGATATAAAGAGGAGAAACCTCTGAAATTAAGTGTGGACATTAGAATTGGTAAACGCACAAAGTGAGTAGCAAGAGAGCACCAAGCCTGTGAACTTCACAGGAAATTTCATCATCAGGGAGGTGGAATAAGAACTACATCATGGGCGTGTGCAGGAGCTCCTCAGGCAGAGCCTGAAAGGAGGGAACAGAGAACAGAATGTTTGAAAATATGGACAAATGGAAATGCAGGCTGGGTTCAAAGAAGCATAATGTGTACGCGTGTTAGTAAAAGGGAGAGCGTTCAAGAAGTCCCAGGAAAGTTCTAAGAGATGAGAATGTAAAGTGAATTGAGAGCCAGAGGTGACTTAAACTTTGCAGAAACTTTAACATAAGGGAGTGCCTGATGTAGGTTTGTCCTGGGAAGGGTGAGTCCACACTCATGTGTGGAGTGAGTTGGGTGTAAAGGAAATTAGTGACAAGACCTGACTGAAAATGAAATTGAGGTTTGGTCATTTCCAAGATGACTTTGGTGAGTGAAAAAGGGAATGTAGAGGAAAATGGGGGCAAGAATAAGAATGATTTAGAGATAACTCCAGTAGTTGAATGGAGAGTGTGTTATAATCCAAGACCAGAGGACAAATATTTAAAATGAGTAAGTCTGATGTTGTGGAAGGCATAGGATAATAAGATCTTAGAAGTCACCTAGAGCGAGGGACTTTTGTAGTTTAAAAATTAGTGGTAACTCCAGTGAAAGGTCTGATCCAGGGAAATAATATAGAAAATCAGATTAATGTTCCACTTTGCAGCTAATAAATTAATATGCACAACAATATATTAGTGAGTAGAAGACATTGGAAAACCTTTCAAATAGTGTTGTAGAAATAATGATTGGTAAAAATCACTGTCCCTTATTTTAGGAAGCTACCATCTTAAAAATTAGCAAAATTAAAAAGTAACTATAACTTAGCATACAGGTTGTTGTGTCTAATTGTTTTCTTCTCTTGTGGGCAAGAGGATTATTTACCAATTGTTTAGCTAGTTCATTGTCCCATTGGATTATTTTTTTTGTTATAAGTGGCACCCACCAATGTATACATTTTCCAAGACTAAACAAGTACTTAGAACACAGAGTATCCTCATCAACTCTTTGTAGAATGAATGAGAGTATGCAAAAGAGTGAATCAGTCCAGTTCTCAGATGTTATCTTCAGAACATTATATTAATAGAATTTTGAGTTGTAAACACCAACTCTTTAATTCAAATTATACTTCTATTTATTATTTTATCAAATTAATGATTATTTCAGCTGATAGTAAGCTTAAAGCTTACGTTCTTATCATACTGTTCTCATACCCTGCTCTTGAGCCTAAATTTTGCCACTAAGCAAGATTTAGGTTAGTAATATGAATATATATATATATATAATTTTCAACTGAACCTAGTTGGTTGCTGCCTTTTATCTACTACTATCCTATATACAAAAGCATATGTCTAGGTTACTTAAATGTACAATAATATGAAAATAGTTCAAACATTATGGAACTGCAGTAAGGTGCACAGAAGTGTAGCAGACTACAGTCTTTCCAAATATTTTAACTGCATGGTACTTATTAAAATTATATGCCAGCAATGTCACTAAAATATTTGAATGATTGTGGCTTAATATTTTATTTTGTTATTTTTCACAATATTACAGATATTTTTCACCCCCTCCTTCTTCCTCCTCCACCAAGCCCTGCCACCCACTTTCCCAGTCCCTGCCTTCACCACGTTGTTGTCTGTGTCCATGGGTTTTGCATATATGCAAATATGTTCTTTGGTTGTGTCTTAATATTAATGAAAATTAGAATATAAATTCTAGAGTCACGCTATTTTCTGTTCATATCCTAGCCTAATGAAATTTTCTGTGTGACCATTGACAGGTTTTTTAATATATACCAGTTTTTTTTTTCTTTGAATAATTGGAATAGGGTATGTCCTTTACAGGGTCGTTATGAGGCTGAAACAAAAAAGAATTGCCTAGAGTGTCTCTTGGTGTGCAATGGAACAGACAATTCATAGATGTTCTTTTTCTTTTTCTTTTTTTTAACTTTAGTGGCAAATGTTTATTTATGTCCTTTGCATATTTTTCATTGTTGTTCTGTTACAGTTGTCCCATTTGTTCCCCATTTTCCTCCCCTACCCTGCACTCCCTCACAGTCAATCCCCACCCTGTTGTCCATGTTCATGGCTCATTTATACATTTTTTTTACTAGACCATTTCCCTTCTTTCTCCCCCTTTTTAAAATATTTCTATTGAAAGATTATTTCTTCTGCTATAAAAGTATAAGGCAAATATGGTTTTCTTTGTTCCTTCCTACCTCGCTGCCTCTCTCCTGCCCTTCTCTCCTCTTTCTTTCTCTCTTTTTCTTTATTCACCTCTCCTTCTATCTCTTTCTCTGTGTCCCACTCTCCCCTTTCTCCCCCTCTCTCTCTCCCCCTCACTCTTTCATTTCAATGCCATATATTTATAAAACATTCTTACTCAACTTTCCTTTTGGCATATTTTTATATATTCTTTATGACTTATTTTTTTCACAGGAGTGTATGTATATTTGTATATATGTGTGTGTAAGTGTGTGCATAGTAGGTGAAAGGCTTTCTGTTTTTCTCTTTTTGGATAGCTTATTTGAGGTATATTTGGTCTAAAAAATGTATGTATGTATATATATATGTATATTATTATTATTATTATTATTATTATTATTATTATTATTATTCGGCAGCCGTCCGTCTCGAGAGACGATGGTGTAGCTTCTTAAGAGTCTATCTGCACCGCCGAGAATGGCTGTGCAGTCCGACTCGGGAGTGACACGGTATCTGTCTCCTCCCGTGTCGAATCGACATCTTGCGATGACGCTGGAGTGTCCTCTCCAGTGAAGCTGAAGCTACAGAGCCTGGGCAGGGTGATATGGAGGGTCTGCTGTTGCCCATGCAGCAGACCCCCCCTCTCTTCGCAGCTGAAGGGTCCAAGGGAAAGACGGAGTCAATACAGCTTGGCTTCAGGTGCGCCGCAGGAGTTGCCGGTGTTGACTACAACGTCAAACCACCTTAGGGACTCCGGCTCCGGATTTTCTGTCGGGGTTTACTCCCTTAGCCTTTCCCCTGAAGAGGTATGCCGCAAGGCAGCGGAGGTTTTTTGGAGTCAGAGTTTTCCTTCTCTGATGTGCCCTGACTGGAAGATCGAACCAGCAACACTTAGCTCGCAGGCCGACGCTCAATCCACTGAGCCAAACCAGCCAGGGTGAATATATATATATATATATGTGTATATATATATATATATATATATACACATATATATATACACATATATGTGTATATATATATGATAAATACCATTTGATTAATTTGAACTTATTCGTACACTTTTGAAATAATCCCCTTGATCGATATAATAAAATTATTCATCACCTTCCAAAATTTTCTTGTGTCACCCTCCCCTTTTTTTGTGGTGTGTACATTAAACATGAGGTCTTCCCACTTAAGTTTTTAAAGGCACAACACATGGTTCCTGAACATAGACACTGTGCTACATGGCAGATCCCCAGGACTAATTCAACTTGCATAACTGAAACCTTATACCCACCTATTGAATAACTCCTCATTTCTCCTTTCTCCACTCCCTCCCAGTCTTTGGTAAACATTGTCTTAGTCTATGGTTCTATGAGTTAAAAATTTAAATACTACATATAAGTGGAATCATCCAGTATTTGTTCTTCTGTGACTGGCTTATTTTACTTGGCATAATGCTCTCAAGGTATATCCATGTCATTGCAAATGGAAGGATTACCTTCTTTTCTAAGGCTGATTATTATCCATTGTATGTACTTTTGCTTTATCCATTTATCTACCCATGGACATTCAAGATCTATCCATGGATGTTCAGGCTGTTTCCACAACTTGACTATTGTGAATAGTGCAGAGATGAACATAGGAATGCAGCTATCACGTTGAGAGCGTGACTTCAATTTCTTTTGTATATATGTGGGATTCTCAGGTCATATGGTAGTTCAATTCTTAACTTTTTAAAGAACAGCCATACTATTTTCTATAGCAGCCACACTGTTTTAAATTTGTACCAACAGTGGAGAAGAGTTCCAAACTCTCCATATAGATAGATAGATAGTTAGTTAGATAGATAGATATAGATATAGATATAAAATCTCATTGTGGATTTGATTTGCATTTACCTGATGATTAGTGTGCTGAATAGCTTTCCATTACCTATATACCTGTGGGCCATTTGTATATATTGTTTGGAAAAATGTGTGTCCAGGTCCTTTGCCAACTTTTGAATTGCATTATTTGTTTTTCTATTGTAGAATTTTAAAATATATTTTGAATATTGACATCTTTTTAGATATATAGTTTTGCAAATATTTTGTTTTATTTATTAGGTTGAATTTTGATTCTATAGATTTTTTTTTCTTTGCTAGGCAGAGGTTACAGTAATTAAAACAGTATGGTATTTGTATGGGACTGACACATAGAACAAAGGCAGCAAATAGAGAGCTAAAAATTAAAGCCACATATGTACAACCAATTGATGTTCAACAGGGGAGCCAAGAATACATGATGGGGTAAAGAGAGTCTCTTCTACCACAAGTAAAAGAATGAGAGTGTACCCCTATTGAATCATATTAAACTGTCAAACTCCTATAAAATCATCACAGGGAAAAGCTTCTTGGCATTGTCCTTGACAATAATTTTTTCAGTATGACATCAAAAGCACAAGCAACAAGAGCAATTATAGTCAAGTAGAACTACATAAAAGTGAAAGGCTTTCTTTAAATGGCACGTATTTTATTCATGAATGTTAGCTTTAAATATAATTTCCAGAGTATATTTTTACATATATCCCATTCTTTGTGTTATTTAATATTCTTTTTAGGATCCTAAGTCCCAGAAAGTGTCTGATACCTCAGTGTTGCCTTTTCTTCACTAATGGCTTTTATTCAATGAAGGACACTTTTTGTCAAGAGTCTCAGCATGTCCTCCTTCCTGACCCCTTATTATCTAATAATTGATTCAAATCTAAGGCAGTGATTTTTCATATTGCTTCTTATTCATTTAGAGAAATAAATATGAAAGCATGATTTTTAAAAATCCCCATATTTAGAAGAATGAGGTTTTCAGTAGCTTTAATGATTGTTGATATGTCCTTGATTATTATTTGCCTATATGATAGCTTTAAAATTTATATCACAAACATCCTTATTTTTCCCTTACTTCCTTTATGTGAAGGATATTAGAAATTAAATATTATTGATTATTTTTACAGATATAGTCACAATCATTTATTTATTCAGAAAGGGTATAAGCTCTATATTTCACATCAATTTTGACCAGTGAAACAATGTTAAGTTTGATGCTTGGAAGACACATAAACACATATGTGAGGATTCATGTGAAAAGTGACACACATATATAAACACAGATTTCAAGGCAGAATGTTTTACCTAATGTATCTTATCAAAGATATTATTTTTATCTATTTAATATTAATGTGAATTCTAGTTTTTAAAAAAATTGTATAGTAAAATATTTCTACAAAAAAATTTTGCTAAATAAGTCAGGTATGAGAGAAACTTATATTCCCACAATATCATCATCTCATTAAGGGCAACTTGTAAAATAGTTTTCTCAATATCACTCTGATGTCAACATCAACTCTTCAAAATTGAATGCTCAATTATTTTGTACTTTATTTTTCTCTCTCTTCATCCTTTCTTCTTCTGAGCCACTCTTCTATTTTCTAATGTGGTCAATCAGAGAATCATTTCTAGCCTGGTCTTCCATGTCTCTGTGCATAACTCACCTCTTAAGAAGTACTAGAACTAGTGACACTGTTTGTAGTAGTGAAATGCGAGACATCAGAATGGTTTTTAAAAAGCATAAATAGGATCTGCAGACAAAAATAGTAGAGTCTTTTATTTTCTCAAGGAATGAAGAAAATATTTGAAAAAAAAACATAAATTTGCTTTGTGAATTGTTTCCATGCTCATGAATTTTAAAATCTATAATGTTTTCTTACCTCACTTTTCCATGGTAGCCACACAGGATGGTCTCAAATATTTCTCTTCATTGAATGTGATTAATATTATGGAAAATTCTTAAAGACTTTGTAGTAAATTTCACTTTTATTATTTATTAGAAAAAATCTTAAGCTACATTATGCTTTTTTTTTAAATCACAGTAACAGTGGGCTTAGAGAGTAATTTAGGATTTTTTATTTGCCTATCTCATCATGGCTTATGTTTCTAAACTCTCAAGACTGGTATTCTATACTTATAGTCTTATGGATCTTGAATATAGTATAGCTAGTAGTCATGTCCCTTTGAGATTCAGGAATTTCTAACAGGAAGGGCAAAAACAAATAGGCTCTCAGTAAATTGCAAGGTGATGCTATCTGTATGATGTCCAAAATCATACAGGAGACACACAGTAATTGTGAGTTACAATCTGAGAAAGATAAAAATAAATGCCCATACAACAAAGGATATATTCATAGAACTCTGTACATTAGACTGGACCAAAGTGAAGAACCATGAAGAAGTGTATTGTAACCCACAACTTATAGTTTTGTTTTTTTTTTTTTAAGAAAGAGAAGAAATAAAAAAGAGAAAAAATAAGATGATAGGTTAATGACTTACTTTGAAGAAAGAAAAGGAGGTCACATTTTATCCTAAGGCCAGATCTAAATAATGACTATGTTGCTTCTGCTTTTATGACTAATAACATTTTCTTAATGCCACACAATGACAGAGAATTTGGGTTAAAATACACAAACAGTCTGGAATGATTGATTTTTTTCAATGTCCAAGGTCATAGGCAACTTAAAACCTATTTCAGTTACCTTAAAATATTTTTCAAATTACCTTTATAAAAATTCCACTATGTTTACTCCCCAAATGAACATATAAAAACACATATTCAGAAAGATTTAGAATGGGGCAGACATATTACAATTCTGAGTTCGTAATTGGGGAAAAACTATTGATACCCTCGTTATTGATCCCCCGCCCTGCAAGTACATTGTACAACCACCATCCCTGTGGCAGAAACATACATCTCCAAATATTACCTGTTTTTCTTAGTGGATTGATGAATTTTTATCAGCCTCTGAGCGATGTGTTATAACTCAGCCCAGATGAAAACAAAAGAAAAATTCAAAACTGCATCAGCCCAGCATTTATTTTCCATGAACCAGAGGTGGAAGAAAGGCAGCTGCCCAGAGATATTGCAGCTGGGCTGGAAAAATCATGGCTGAGTATCAGAGTCAATAGAGCCATACAGAAAAGTCAATTTACTTTTAGTTTCTTTGTAGTTTACTGTGTTGTCATTGTTGTTGTTGTTATCATTATTTATTATTATTTTGAAGCAAAAATGGTGGACATATGGGTATTTTTATATCAATCTTTATATTTTTAACAAATTTTTTAAGTTAAGCAATAAAGCACTGACGTGTATTTTTAGGGCAAGATAGAAAGCGTGCATTCAGTAATCCCAAATCACTACCAGACACCATGTAAGAGGATAAAGGCCTGTGTGATGAGTTGTAGATTGGGCCCAGGAGACATAGATTAAAATTTTGAGTCTAGAACTAATTAGCTGCATGGTCCTGGGTAAGCAACTTCTTTTTTTTTCAGCCTTTAAAAAAATTAAAGTACAGTTGACATACAATATCATATTAGTTTCAAGTGTTCAACATATGCGCACAATTTTTAAAACTTAGGATTTATACAAAGCAAATAGAAGGAGAATGGAATGCTGAGATTGCTGTAGGGAGCAGGCAGACATTGAGGGGCCCAGGGTTCCAATGTCCAGTCAAAGGGAGAGAACAAGGATGCTGAATGTCCTCTTGTGTCATTTTGAAAGGGAGGCCCTGTCGGTTTCCTTCAGGAAGAAGGAGCTGACTGCTGAGCAAGAAAAACTCCACTGCTAACTATTTTATTCCCTGTGAAAACAGAAGCAGAGGTAGGCAGATATGCCTGAGTAACCTGCTTCAGAGAATGAACAAAAATTAAATGCAGGAATAACAAAGGAGACGGGAGAGTCTAATAAGGTGAAGTGGAGATAGAATGCTTAGCAAGATCTTCTCAAAAATAAAGAGCTGTGAGAATAGGTAGGGATCACCACATAATGATGAAACATCACAAAACCAAGAAGTGAAGTAAATGGAAAACCCCAAAGTACGAAAAAAAGAAATAATAAAAAATAGCAGTAGGAGGAAGCACAGCTCTCTTTTTTTGAACAATGGACTTTAAATTGAAAGTCAGTATTTTGAAAGTACTTAAGTTGTAGTAAGATATAACAAGATTTCGAAATCTGTTGGAGAAAGACACAGATAATTTTATACATACATAAAAATACACACACACACACACACACACACACATATATATATATATATATATATATATACATATATATATATATATATATATAAAATCTCTACTAGTAGAAACTTTTCAAGAGCAAAATCACACCTTATTTATTTCTCTTGTTTCATTATGGCAAAATGTCTGGCTCATGGTTTGAGCTCTTTAACTCAAAATGTGGAATGACTCTGTAAACTTTGTCTAGAGAGGTTTGGTTTAGAAAAGTAGAGTGAATTCATGGAATCACTGTGGAGTCACTTCTGTAAGCAATGTTTGTGAGCATAATTAGGATTTTAAATGAGACTAACATCTCTGAAGAAGGAAATTTAGAAAAACCTTAGAATCTTACTTTATAAAATCAGAGCTAGATGCTTTTGAAAGAAGAGACATGCAGTATAGTTCATATCTTTAAAAAAAGAAAGTGTATCAATTACATTCTGGGTGATTTTACCTATACTAGAAAGTTGTAAAATTCGTCGTTGACTGTCACTTAAGATCAGGCGTTAAAAAAAAAAAAAAAAAAGAGTATGGGGATAGGAATCAGCATGGACTTTATTACTGTGAACATGTAATTTAATGAATACATGCATGCATTTCTGTTGTGTGCTCCTATTGTCCTTTAAACAAAATTAACTGATTGTAGTGAAAAGAGAAAGTCTTGAAAAATGCTGGAAATGCCAAAGTAAAATTTTTTTTTCCTTTTGGTAAATGAGTGCCTGTAATGCATAAATCTCCAATATAGCAGTGTGTGGTGTGTGTGCTTGCTGGCAGGTAGAATCCCAAGAAGAGACCAAGAGATGTCCAAAAGAAGATATACTCACTGAGAACTGCATCAGCCAATCTATTGATACATTTCTAATGCCTAGAGTGGTGGAAGATATATTAGATGTAAAATTAGTATGTGTAGAATTATAAATAAATACAGGAGGAAAAAATAAAAGTATCCACTCCATAGGAGTCTTTACTTCAATAGAATTCATACAATACAGAAAAAGCTATATATAGTAGAAGAGAGCTAAAATCTACCTATGGGGTAATGGAAGCCATTATTGAGAAAATTGACCTTGGAGTATGAATAGAGCAAAATGCAGGATGAAGTTTCACATTAGAATATTTTGATATGCTCACTTGACTTGGCATAGATGTATTAAATGGTCATAATGGTCTATAATAACCCTGACCCCCAGCCAAAAGAGAAATGAAATGATAACTAACAAGTTATCTTGCCTACTCATAGGAAATTAATGTGTCTTTAAGGTAATGAAACAGTTTTTATAATAAATCTAACAGCTCTTATTTATAGAATAGAATACTACATACTACAATCTAGTTTTCTATAATATATTGTTAATGATCTTTTTTTTTGTCATTCAGAAACAGTGGAACATAACCTAAAAAATATACAAAAATGGAAAACCATGCAAAGTCATTAGTACCCATGGCAACTTACTATTCAGAAATAATTTGGTTAAAACAAAATTCTATATATAACTAGAAAGTAGTGAAGTTAGAATATGCTTGTGTCTTATAAAGTATCTTGCTGTGAGTTCTAGAAGAAGTTTCAAAAATGTTTACATTTGCCCTGGCTGGTGTGGCTCAGTGGATAGAGCACTAGCCTGTGAACCAAAGGGTTGCCAGTTCAATTCCCAGTCAGGGCACATCTCTAGGTTGTGGGCCACATCTCCAGTTTGGGGTGCACAAGAGGAAACCTCACATTAATCTTTTTCTCCCTCCTTTCCTCTCTCTCTAAAAATAAATAAATAAAATCTTAAACAATATTTATAATAATGTCAGAATTGAAAGAAGCCAATGTTTAATTGGATGTATATATTGCCATATACTTTTATTAAATATAATTATATACAATAGAGAAAATTCATTGTACACTAGTGTCTTTTGTAATGACCATGGTTGAATGAAAAGGACATTCAGCTTGGAAACCAGAGATCTACATGTCTATCCTATATTTAGTTCTGACAAACTTCTTGGGTGATTTTAGTACTAATTACTTCACCTCCTTGGGCTTCAGTGACCCTAAATGTAAGAAGAAGTAGTTGAACCGAGGATCCTTGACTGATAACTTGTAGCAATTTGCTATGGTCTTCAGCCACATTTAGCAAGAAAGGAATGAAGGAAGGAATGTAATGGTGTAAAGAAGCAATATATATTTCTAAAAATAGACTTGTAATAGTGTCTTGGAGTGATAATAACTGAACACTCTGTTGTAAATAGATCTCACTCTCCTTTGCATCAAATTTACAAATTGCAGAACTAGGAAAAATTCAGTAACGGTAGAACAAGAGAGTATTCTGAAAGATTATATTCATGAAACCAATGAAAATTGCTAAAATTAAACTCTCATCAGTATTAATTTTGCTGAATAAAATTGATTTTCAATAAGTGTTATTTAGCTTGCTGAGAAATCTATGGATTTTTACTATTAAGGCTGTGCATCATCGTAAGAACTCCACAAAGGATCAGATGCATAACCTGGTTTCCCAGTCAGACAGCCATTCGCAGAGATTCACTCTCACCCAGAGATACTCAAGTATGGTGTTGATCAGAACAATTTGTGGCACTTTCACTTAAAAAAGGAAAAAGAAGGGGAGGAAGGAAGGAAGGAAGCAAGGAAGTGAGGAAATTAAAAATAGTTCATTCCTGGGCTTCACTCCAGACCAACTGAATCAGAATTTGTGGATGATAAAGCTCAGACACCAGTATTTCTTAAAAGTTGCCTGCAGAGTAGAGACAGCTTTTGTACCTTAACATAATATTTTTCTTCTGGAGAGTCACATAAGAAAAGGTCTGTGTTATCATCCCATAAGAAAGGAAAGTACATTATTTGCATTAATAACATGCATGCGTGGTTCTTGAAAGTGCCACCTCTTTGATACTTAGTAAAATTTTACATTATATAAAATGTTGGAATTTTAAAGCTACACTATACTTTCACAAATCTAAATGAAATCTTTCAGTCTGCATATAAGAAAATTAAACCGTAGTGAGTGAAAATGGTTTGTATACAGCAAAATAGCCCAAACTCAGCAGGAGTAAGTCAGGATTCAAGTTTCTTGATGTGCATTTCATTGCACATTAAACCCTGTTGCCCCTGAAAATTTAAATCCCTAGCCATAGCATGAGAAATGTTATGCTTATTAGGAAGTTTGGCATTAGCAACATCAGCGTCTTAAGTTTCTTAATATAGAATGAGTTTCTTCATATTTGTTGCCAAACTAATATGCATTTTATTAATGTTTATTAATCTTCTAAGTGAACATTAATCTATTATTAAGCTTACCACTTTCTTTACATTTGTCAAACACTTTTATGAGTTGTCAGTCAGGAAACTATTTATAATAAATTCACTCTGAAATTCTGAGAAAAAAGATAAAAAGAAATCTTAATCAGGTCTATTGCCCTCCAGATGGAAATGCAGATGCTACATGGCACTCAGTATTGCAGTAGTTAGGAATATGAGCTTTGAAGTCAGACAGAGTTTGTTTCAAATTCTGACTATTCAACTTCCAAAGTGAGGGCTATACTAATCATGCGTGAGGTACTTGGCGTGATTTTTCTCATCAGCATATGGATGATGTTGCGATGGTGGTGTTCATCATGACAGTAATACCTGATCTGAGCACTGGTGAGGATTAGCTTAGAACAGGTAGAGCAAGGTTTTGGCCCATTGCTAAGCATAAAGTAAGCACTCATTAAATGTTCACTGTTGTTACTTACTATCAGTAATCATTGAGCCTTAAAGTTTATTGATGCCAAATGATATTTAAAGGAATATTAAACAGATTGAAAAATGTAGCATTTAAAAAAAACCCGATTTCCTAAATAGTGACATTGATGGAGACCTCAAACTTGACAGAGACCAAAGAAGACCTTGTGGGTTGTCCTGAATTAGGGAATATGGATGGTAGGAGCCTGAGCCACGGAGAGACGATGAACAGGTAAAGGGAAAGCAACATGGGAGTTGGAGCTTACATGGGGCGAGGGATTTCCCTGTCGATGGGCAACGGCAATAAGGGAAGATCGCTTACGCAGGGACATTGCCCAAATAATTAAATATGTATGTTAAAAGGAGGCAGGCTTGTTACTATCCAAAAAGGAAGTTACAATGGTGGAAAAATAGAAAAACTGTTTAGTATTAGATTATTAGTGGAATATGACCATGTGTGAATGCCTATGTACAAAGGTGCATGTTTAATATGTCATATATAATGTTTCTATAATGTACGACTATCCCCTAGCCTCATAGCTCTGCCACCAAAGGGCTGAAGGTCAGCGATGCCTCTATAGCTATGAGCTCACCTAGAATCCAGCTCCCAGTTTCTAAACACTATCTTCCACTATAAAGAACCAAGGCTCCTTGGAGTATGGGAAATGCAAGATGATCCTAAAAACCTCATGTACCAGAAAATAAGAAGTTGCCCAATTAATGATTAGAGAATAGAGAAGAACACAGAATTGAGTATAAACAAATTAACTGGCCAAATCTGGGACAAATCAAAAAACAAAATAAATAATGATAGTAATAAATAATAATTTATTAAAATGATAAAAAGCCATGTAACCATACTGATATGTAAAGAAGACAGGGAGAGAAAAAGAGGGAGGGAGGGAAAAGGTGAGGATGCAAAAGGCCAAGCATTCAATCTAGAGAAACTGCTTAAGTCATTGAATCAGCAAAATGATGCTTACCAACACAGTCATGGTGGTTACATGGTAGTAGAATTTCAAGTTTATTTTCTTCTTTATTTTTAATATTGGCTGGATTTTTTACAACAAGCTTGCATTATTTATGTAATCAGAAAGAATGCTTTGTTTATCATATAAGAAAAAAAGATGAGGAAGAAAAGAAAGAAAAATGGAAAATTTGAGGATTAGGATGCTTACATAGTCCAGAAACACCACCTCCCCATGGAAATACATATTAATTACAAAAGAAAAATGAGTAATTGTATACCAGAGAAGCCTGGCAGATCTCATCTAAATTAAAACTAATGTCACCAGGAAAAGAGCAAATCAGATTTAAGGGACATTTGTTAAGATGCAATGAGAAAAACTCAGCTTTATCACTGCGGTATTTCTCCTAACACTGCATAACGCTCATCTTCCACACAGGGAATGTCAGACTGGCCCAACATAAGGGAGACACTACAAAATAAACTGGTTTGTACTGTCCAAAAATATGGATGTTATTAAATCCACACAAAAAGGCTTAGGTTGATTGAAGGAGACCAAAGAGATCTGACAACCCAGTGCAGTGTGGACTTCTGGAATGGAAGGTTTTATAGTAAAGGATATGATTGAGATGAAAAAAAGAGGAATGGAAACTAAGGTTAGATGGTAGCAATGTATCAATGCTATTTTTTAACCGATGCTTGTATTAAGGTTATTTGAAAAATTCTTTTCAGTAGAAAATGCAGACTATATATCTACGGGCATTGTGTTGGCAAATAATTCTCAAATTGTTCAAGAAAAATCAACTTTTCTTTACTTGCAATTTTTGTTACCTTCAGAGTATTTCAGTACAAAATGATAATAACAACATTAACAGGGACACAAGCACCAGCTATTGAAGCTTTGAATTGAGTAAGAATAGCAGGTAGAATTTAAATTCTTCAGTGTTTATCCCATGCAATTTGTCTGTGTGTCCTACCCTCCTCCTCTATCCCTATCATTTCAGACAAATAGTAGAAAATCCTTTGTAATTATGAAGCATATTTATCATTTTTATGCTTTCTTTACAGGCATAAACATGAAAATGCTACTTAATAGACTTACTAAGCTATATGAAGAGATTTGTTTCTGAAAACACAAGGCAGGGGGTTTTTAGTTTTATTTTGACAAGAGGTGTTACACAGGATGAATGGGGTGTTGGGTAAGGTTTCTGAACAGAGAGCATAGAAAATGCACCTTCAAATTAGTCTTTATGTGTGTCTGAAACCTGAGAAGCTTGGAAGGGAGGCCATTATGCCCCAAAGATGCGGAATGAGGACAAAGTAGAATGTTATAATGATCAGGCCTATGGATAAAATGTGTCAGGATGACAACTGCTCTACATTGTAGAAATGACTTGACAAAACAAATAATAAACAGGAAAATCCATGTGCTTAGAAACACACAGTGTTTTATTTCGCAGTAAATGCATTCAGTTTTTGAGGACAGGGACATAAAGTTTTGAATTCTAGATGTGCCAAATCATTTACTTATCATCATCTCACTGTCATTATCTGTAAAATGGGTATAATTGGTGGGTTGTTTTAAAGCTAAATGACTTGGAGTATGGAATAATCTACTGGGAATTTCTATCATATGTACTCAGTATATGGTAATTCCCACCACTGCTCTCCATTGTGCTTTTTTGTTATCGGAATGTTTGAGTTTTATCTTCACCGTATCCCTGTGAGTAGTAACCTCATCTCTTCCAGGTAAAGAAACTAGACTTTAGGTACAATTGCATGATGATTATTTATAAAAGAAATAAGATATTGGCAGAGAATATATCAAGCAAGTATGAAGGAGGCACTTCAGCAATCCCCTTACATGCCACAACTCTTTATTACGTATAATGATTTTCCCCATTTAACATGTGATCTAACTAAAGCTGAGAAGAAAGTTTAGGTAATTTTTCCAAGAGCACATAGCTGATACATAGCAGCACAAGTAAAAACTACACCTGAAAGCCACAATTCAAGAAATTGTTATACTCTGCTGGCCTGGCTGTGGAGAAATGGGTATCTTTTGCCATTAGTATGCATAGCAATATCCCTATTTTGTAGTATTTAATAATTTTATAAAATGCTCATATATATTTTAACTTACTGTATTCTTGCAACCTTGTACAATGTGTGGTTCAGATTGTTCTATTTTTGTGTTTTAGAGCTAAATGGAAACTGATAAATTAAGTCATATGCCCAAGACTGCAGGTTAGTTGTGATGTAGTTCAGGTCTTCTGACTCTAAACATGGGGCTCTTTCCCATGCATTGCTCTCGCTGCATAGTTTGGCTAATAATACTTTCTGACTAAGACCTTGGATATTGTAAGTCGTGAGAGGGATAGCAGAGCATTTGGCTGTTGTCCCAAGGAAACAAGCTAAGAGCATTTCAGTTCACCTTTGTGACTGATAATTTGGATTTTATATGACCATTCAAAGGTATTTTTAAAGTAGTTTTTACTCAGTTTATTAAATTAAGCAACATAAATGATTATCTAGCCCTGGCCAAGTATCTCCGTTGGTTAGAGCATCATCCAATACACCAAAGTTGCAGGTTTGATTTCAATCAAGGCACATACAAGAAACAATCGATGAATGCATAAATAAGTGGAACAACAAACTGATGGTCTTTTCCTCTCCCTCTCCTTCTTCCTCTCTCTCAAATCAATGAATAAAAATTTAAAAATAAAATAAGTGATTATTTATTTCCTATTTTAAACTGCATTCATATAACATCAGGAGATATTCATTACATCAAGGATTTGATTATTTTTAGTATTTTGAGACCACTGACATTTAGAGAATAAGGAAAGATTTGAACTTGCTCCTTGGAAAAAATAATGGATATATTCAAAAAGGGCCTCACACAATTTTAAGAATTTTAAATTGTTATCAAGACCATACTTGGAACTTCAAATAAGAATCACTTTCTTTTCATATCCCTACCACCACTCTGTTAATAAATGTTAGAATTTATGTTCCAGGCATTGTTCTAAATGCTTTATACTTGGTATTCTATTTTACTTTAATAACAGCCATATGATATAACTATAATTATAATTTTATATATGAAGAAATCAAGTTGCAGAATTTCCAAAACTATGATATTTAATTTCATCTTAGAGATATCTTTCATTTCTATATGTACACATTATTGCAAATAGTTTATCAAAAGGTTTGTTCCAACTGGTCTACAAATTATCGTTTAAGAAGTCCATTTTGTGTATTTCTATAACCTTGGAAAAATATCTCCTTTATTGCAAACCTGTTTTTTTTATCATTAATCAGGTTTAATTGATAGTGTACTATTTTCTAGAATAAGACCCATGTGAATGGATTGAGTATCTTTGTGATAGTTTTAAAATTTTTTTTTTTTAAGAAACCATCTATTTTTGAAGACATTAAACCTTCTTCTAGGTTCCAGAGAATGAAATATTATAAAAAATGGTGCTAAATATAATCAAGTCATGAATCATTAACATCCCAAATTGCATGTACTGCTGGATTTAGTACTGTAACACAATTCAGAATTGATGAGAAAAAAGATCTTTCGGCTTTTTTTGTGTGGAATTCTTTATCATTGCTAAATGGTAATTGCAATCATTCCCAAAGACAGCTTGATGACTTATCTGCTCAGAGACATCTTACCGTTAAAACACATTTTTTTTCAAAGAATATGAATTCCCATGAAACTACAAAAACTGAAGACATTTTATACCCTAGGGGTACCTTTGTGTGACAGTCAAATTACAGCTGTCTCTTTGTTCCTGTCTGATTTTTCGCAGTCAAGACGTGGGAATCAAGTGATAGTAGGTTAAAATATAAATGAGGTAAGACTGGACTCTTATCATTGATACTGATGACACAGCTTAGTAGGTAATGTAATTAGAACATTTCTGGACATAACCTGTGCCATTAATCTCTGTATTGGTTATTGGCTCAAAGATCATCATGACATCAAGCCCTTATCATATTTTGCCATGGAGAGAAGAAAAGTAGTTCACTGCTCCTCTTTCATAATGCCAATAAACTAATGGGAATGGCAGATATTTCTTACTTCTGTGTAACAGCACCTTGAATGTGTGTGTGGGGAACAAAAGCGTGATTGTTTTCCCTGATTGTATTTAAATAGAAATCTTTTTAATATATGAAATAAGCAAAGGCTAAGAGTCCCAGATTTATTAAAGTTGGTCTAATGTTTTTAAAATTTAATTAATGTATTTTATTCTTATTTTTCTCAAGCTTCCTTTTTATAATGTCCATACTTCTCACCTTTATGCTTAAAATAGAGCAATTTTTTTCCCAGTTTATGCTTTGTAATAGAAGCACACTAAGAAAAAGAAATAGCTTCATGTAAGAAAAGTTTGAGAGACCCAATGGTTCTCTTATTCTAAATTATCTCTTATTCTGAGCTTTGTTTAAATTATAAAGCTCTCTAAGGATCAGAAAAAAAAACAAAACCACACCATAATAAAAAAGAGTAAGAAGGGATCTTAACAATGATCAAAGATTTCACATGGGAAAGTCCTAGATAAATTGCTTGTATCAGTTTTTAGTACTGTCTGACACACAGTTATCTAAAATGCTTGTAAAAATTACCTACACTCAAGCTTCTCCCTTAAATATTCTGTTTCTGGGCCTACTCCTGAAAATTTTACTCAGAATATTTGGATGTAGGCTTTAAGAATTATTATTTTTTTGAATATCCACGAGTGACTCAAATGAGTCAAGGTTAAGACCACAGGGTTAAGTGATTTTTCCAAGTCTACACAGGTATTAAATAAATGACAAAAGAGAAAGCATATATTCAAGGACCAGATATGTAGGTCAGATCTTATTTTGTGTGTTGTTTTAAGTATACTTCATTGATTATGCTATTACAGTACTCCTCTAATAAATTGAGTCACAAGCATTATTCTATCTACCAAGAGCCATAGGTTTGCTAAACAAAATTAGAACAACAATAACCAAAAGGTTCAACATCTCTGCAAGTTGATAATATACAATTATGTTACTTATCGCAAAATTTTTCATTGAATTTAATATGCCATTTTGTTTCTTAATTTCTAATAGAACAATGCAGTATGCAGAAATGTAGTGACTTTGCATTAAGAAGAGTCTTTGTATAGGGCAGGTATGGTAGTTAAGAAGAATTCAAAGTGAAGCAGTAGCACACTGACTTCTACTTCTGACAATATGACGATTTCATATTCAGTAAAATCCTTTCGTTCAATAGATTTTGATTTTCATAAATTATAGCACATGTCCTTTTAAATGCTTTTTAGACTATTAAGAGAAAATCAATTCTGAAGTGCAAATAAGCAATTGAAACAGAATTGTTACATGAACTTGAAGTCAAGTAGTATCTTAGAGGCAAAAGCCACATATCAGACTAACTGGCACATAGATGTTTCAGACCTTGCGTCCAGCTGCTAAACTTAAGCCTTTGAACTAAGTTGGGATAATTAAAGGGGCTGTACTCACAATGAAATGTATGTTAAGGGTGAGTACAAAGGCAGCCAAGGAAATCTTTCTGCCTCTATTGTGTCTCTGGTTTACAAAAAAATATGAGCATGAGTACAGTTTAATATCTTCAATAATACATTGCGGTATGTAAAGTAAATATTAGCATAGTATAAGTAAACCTAAATACATCATCACAATAAATACAGAATAAAACATCCATTTAAAATATCTAGAATATTGTCAATTATATTAAAGTGCAAATATATGCTATAAGTACTCAAAAATATTGAAAGTAAAAAGGCAGAAAAATATAGATATACCAGAAAAACACTAACTAGAAAAAAGCTCTTTTAAGTGAATTAATGCCAGACAAACTTATATTTAAGACAAAATCATTAACAGAGAGAATCTTTATTTAATATGAATATTTTAAATTCCTAGGATGATGTAATAATTCTAAACATATATGAACCTAATAAAATAGCTTTGTAAATCATAAAGCAGAGCATCTATTAGAGTTTAAGATACACAAAACACATGTCTAAGTATCCAGTAGGTCGATTAAAGTAGAAAGTTAATAAAAATGTATGCTACTTTATAAACACAATCAACAAGGTTAATTCAGTAACCAAATGTTGACCTCTTCACCCCAAAATTAGAGAATGCACACTTCTTTCAACTTTAATATAAAATGGGTAACCTGCCAACGATAATCTCTGACTTTTAAGCTACCGATTAATAACAAAAATGTACTTTTTTATTTATAAATAAACACTTCTAAGTAGCTCATTGGTCAGAGAAAAAAACAACAATGAAAATTTTTAAATATTTGAGCTAAAGAATAATGAAAATACCAATTAATATTGGTATAATGGAGCCATAATATATTCCAAAGGAAAGGTACATTTAAAATCTTATATTAAGAAGATTAGCTAAAAATTAATGAGCCAAGCATACAACTTTAAAAGATAGAAAGGAAAATAAATTAAACTTAAGCAAAAAAAAAAAAATAATAGACAAAAAGAATAACTTAGTGAAAAAATAATGAAAATAAACAATAACAAATTTAAAAACCTGAAGAAATTTATTCCAAAGCTATAGGTTAGAAGATGACTATAATAAGAAATATTATAAATTAAATGGAGACTGTAACAACAGATACCAAAATATATTAAAATATAAATCAGTAGAATGCTTTGAAAAAACTTCATGAACACACAAATATGTAGATACGTGTCATTACCAAAGTTGCTTAACATATACAGTGATGACATAACCATTAAAGAAACCAAGTTGTCAGAATTCCCCAAAGCAAAAAGCAAACAAAACTGGCCTATTTAAGTAGACCTATTTGATTTAAGAAGTAAGGTTTACTATAACTTATTAGAACAAATTTTCTTGATCTTATACAGTTATTCAGAACATATTAAGTGTATTCTTCTCTACAATTTTAGTATAAAATTAATATTAAACATGACAGTTTTGAAAAGAAAATTATGATGAGACAGCTTAATTATGATAAAACATTTCTGTATATTGTGTCAAAATCTTGCTCCCACACATTTTATTAGTGAAGCTGTGCAGCATAAGAAGGTGCTACCTTGGTCTTTTAAAGCAATTCTCCTGGTTAAATCCTGGCATTGCCCTTTCCCAGGTACAAATTATTGAATAATATTTTTTTTCCTTTCTGTGTCTTTTGACACAGAACTTTTTAGAATTATTGTGAATGCAAAACAATGTTAATATATGTAAAGCACTTAAAATGGTACCTGGCACAGTATAAAAACTTGATAAATGTAAACTATAATTATTTAACTACCTTGAGCTGTATTTAAGGGTGAACAGGTGTCAATTCTATGAAATAGTCCATTTATAATGTAAAGTAATTTGGCATGCTTCCAGCCACTTCCTTCCACACCATTATACCTTTTTATTATAAATCTTATATTTTTAAAGCTATAGTCTCTAATATATTTATCAGGTCTACATATAACCTTATTTAGACACAGAAATCTTACAGTTGCCTTCATTGGGCTATATCCTACTTAAGTATTTTGAATCCTGGATTCATGCATGGGATTCAGGCTGTATTTCTAGGCCCTTAAAATGATTCTTACATGCAAGTATAATTGTGAATTTCTACTGGAGAAAGAATCCATAGCTTTCATCACATTCACCACAGCGTCTCTGACCTACAATCTCTAGAATTGTTCCCAGAAGGAAGCACAACGTACCTTCCCCATACCCTGTACTAAACTGGTTTCAGTAAATCCTCTTCTTTAGTGACAATTGTTGAGTACACTTCGAGGACCCAGTCTTTACAGAGGTATCCTTTTCTTGTCTTTCTGAAACTGAATTTTGTCATGCAAGCCTTATTCCCTCCTCAGAAAGAAAAACATAATTATTTTTCTGCCTTATTTCTTTTTCCTGAAAAATTAAAACTGCTATACTGAGAGATGCTCTCTTCAAAAATAAAACTTTATTCTTTTCTGACAGCACAGTGGTTTCCAAGGCAACCCAAGCAAATTACTAGGACAAAGTTATTCACCTTTCTCACTGAGAGAGGAAGTTTCTAAGCAGTTGTTATCACCACATCTAGAGAAAATGGAGTGTAAAATAATGTCACATTGCTCTGTATATCTACCTGTATTGATGGTCTCACAAGGAGAATTTGGAAAAACAAGAGAGCTATTGCCAAATGCTGAGAACTTTAATGATCCACATAATGTTAGAAAATATTTCTACATCTTTGTCTTTAGAATGATAATAAGTCTGTGAACAGTGTAATCCTTAGGATGGAAGGATACTACTATGCAAATCAGGAAAACTTGTAGTATGTCCTCCTGGTTGTAAGCTCTTGGCCAGCAACACAGGTAATCAATTCTTCTACATTCAACATTAGTGGAAAAGAGCAAATATGTTGAGTACAAGTCTGGACATTGGGATCAGTTTGCTTTTAATCCTGTCATTCTGACCAAGGAAATGAGGCCTATGAACTGGTTAATGGTGGTTTTCAAATTCCATTCTTCTAGATGGGAAGAAAGAAAGTCATCGAGATGTAGAGCCACAATCAGAATCAGAGGTGCTTTCACAAGAAAGATGTGGGGAATGTATGTAGGATAGCAAAACAAAACAAAACAAAACTGTTCACTGCCCTACATTTTAAAAGATGATATCCCAGACTTATAGATTTATTCAGAATGCTACATCTGGGTACTAGTGGGACAAGAACTTGAATACAGCTCTTTCACTCCATGAGTTGTCCATTTCCTTTTACCCCACATTACTAATTAAAGGTGTGAAGTATCGATATAATAATGAGGGATGCTGTGGCAAACTTCACACTAAGCTTAGAGAATGGTAGTGAAAAGCAGGGTTTTTGAAATTAGAACAAGTTGAGTGTGAACAAATTTGCCACATTCTTTTTTTGTGACCTCAAAAATGGGGGTTAGTACCTCTAAGTTAGCATCATCTGAAAAGGAACGTTAGATGCTTGGTGAAATTCCTAGAACTTGAAAAGTTTTTAGTAAATGTTGACCACTGTTTTTGGTTTTGTTAGTACTTAAACATTTTTCTCATTTAAAAAGTAGAATCATTTAATCTAACTTAAATATTTGTTGAGCAGTTTTAGTAATAGTGTATGTAAAATCCTTGGGCTGGTCAATTTGCCCATGGTAAATGCTTAATAAATAATGGTTTAAAATATTAAAATATGAAGAGTTCAAATCTTAGCTTCTTTTTTACTAGTTCCTTTAAATGTCCATCCAGCACAGTCTGTGCGGCATAGCAGGGGAAGAAGCATGGTTTGACCCTCTGTCTCTGGGATATTCAAAAACCACACCCCAATGCCACCAGCTCTCTTTTATTTCCCTTATGTGAGTTTTAAAAAGTTTACCCCTCATTCAAACAAAATGTCTTTACCATTATTTTCCAGTAATACTCTTGACTCTGCAGAATGATACCTTTTTAATTTTTTTGTCTTTTATATTCTTCACAAATTGTGGCAAACATTCCTTATTCCTCTTTTCTCCCATAATATCCTCATAAAACTATAATTAAAGTGCCCCCAAGCAGGAAAGTAAATTAGACATGTTTCTTGTTGAAGCCCATAGTGACTATCTTATTATTCTGTTGGCCATGACAACCAAGCTAGAATAAGATGTCCTAAGGAAAAACTGTTCAAGAATTTCTTTCAGAAGCAAAGGGACATCTGCCAAATTTAATGATTTATTTAGTAGCTGGAATATAACCACACTTTTTTATAAAGTAAAAAATATATTTGAAAGAGATGTGATAGATAATGCTTAAAAATACTATTGCATGCAGAACACTGTGCTATGTGCAGAAAGGAAAAGAGCAAAAGGAAGTTTCTATCCCACTTTGACATATAGGTAGATGCATCTATCAGAATAACAGGTAATGATAACATTGAGAACATTGTTTGAGGATCTTTGAAAATCCAGGAAGTCTTCATAGATATGGCTATATTTTACTAGGGTTGATAGAGTTTGTAGGATTTCAATCCATGCCTAAATGTAGAATGTGAGGAAATGGCAGAAATGCAATCAAAGTACTTGAGAAATACTCAGCTTAATTAGAAAATGTAATTGTCAAGACTCCCAGGAGTTTGGTGGGAGATGATTTGGGGATAGACTGAGGCACTGCTTGGTGTGTAGGTGCTGCAAATGGTACCAATTTCAGTCTTAAAACTTGTCTCCCAGGAAAGCAGGACACCAACAAAAGCTGAGGAACGCATTTTGGCTTCAAACAGTCTTTTGAAGAGTTACTAGGCAACCCAATTAAGTGGCTGAATATAAATTATGAACCGTGGTCTTTGTTCTTTTTCTTTAAGATATAAATGAATAAAACAGTACATTTCCACCAAAGGAAGGAGGAGGGGTTTCTTTTATGAGCCCATAGTAACCACTCACACTCTCATGATAAAAGAAGACTGCAGAGTAGGAGAACTAGGATTTGAAGTTCCCATGGGCATACCACATATAATTTTTACTTCTGAGTTGGTCTTTCTAGGTTAATGATTATTCTTAGGTTTTGCTATTTTTCCTTTGGATAACATTTCAAAGGATCATTGGGTTTCGTATACACGGTGTTGGGAAAAGTAGGCTTACAGTTGTTAATATGGAAAAAGATATGCATGTTTTAATTATAATAATTTAAAAATAATCTCTGTGTTCATGTACTCAAACTGCAAACCTACTTTTACTCACACCTGTATATTTCTTTGAAGCTGCTTCTCTCTCTCTCCATATTATCCATTCAAGTTCTGATGTTCTCTCTTAAACCCTTTGTCTGCTAGAGTAGGAACTGTAACAGTGGACTACCCTTTCTATTGAAGCTTAAGCCAACTTTAGGTGTGGCTACAGTCTGCAATCTCCTTGTATTTCCTTTGATAAGATTGCCTCCCTGTAATGGTGACTTGAAATGCTCCTGTTATTTCTGTAAAATATAGTCTCACTGTTCTAATTCTCATGCTGTATTTTTGTTAAGAAACTTGCAGTGATTTATCAAGACTGGAAGGTTCCAGGATATGGGATATTTTCTTACCTCAGAAGTCCCTTCCACACAGATACACACAGAGAGAAAAGGCAACATCTGACTCTCTGCTTATTTTTATCAGTAGATGTCAATCTATGGTACAATGAATCCGCGTGGTGTTCTTTTTTAATTGTAAATTTGGTTCTATATTTTCCAATATTACAACTAATAAGTTCAGATGTGGGAACCTACTTGAATATTAGTGTAAACAAGAACCACAGGTGATTCATTCAGAGATACCACCCTTTAAGAAATGCACATACTTACATATGTAGAATCTAAATCTTCTTGTTCTAATGCATGGTCAGGATCCCCATAATTCTCCTTGGACCTTGTCCAGACAATCATGAAAAAAGGGTTTCTAGTTGGGACCATATTCATAATTTAAACAAAACAAAATAATCTAGGACGGAATGCTACAAATGCTGTGTGATGGTGACCACCTACATTGGACCCAAGTCTAACACTTTTAGAGGGTATTGAAAACCTCCCCAAAAGGCAATGTAAGTTTTAGTACAACTTTTTTAACCTGCAGCTGTTTCTGGCCCCCTTTGAACTTCACTGCCTCCTCTCTTGCTATTTTGAACTCAAGCAGATTCACACTATTCTTGTCAAAAGCATCTAGCAGGTGTTAAAGATCGTAACTACCTAATGGAAGCTTTCTGCCAGATGTGATCAAGAGAGTGGAAAAGCAAGCAGCCATCCAATAACCTGTTCACATAACAGATATCATCACTATGGCCATGAGTTTTCTGCATCTTTGTTGGGCACATTTGGAACCTCTCCCAAACCATCTTTGATAATCTATCCCCCAAATGGGAAACATTTTCCACCCTATGGCAGTCTTCATTCTGGAGTTTTAAAAGATAGCTAGGTAAATAAGGCAGATGTAGAATTAAAAATATTCTGCGAGAGAGAGGGAGAGAGAGAGAGAAGCAGGGAATGTTAGTGCTGCAAATTTCAAAGTAAAATGTAAATATTAATTTTCCTAAGAAACATCCCCAGCCTCCCAGAAATGCCAAGTTTCCCTCCTCTGGGCTACATAAAACCTAGATGATATCAATAACTAGCACTTACCATGTCAGGAGTGTAGCTTGTTCAGCCCGTGTCTGCATTTCACAATGTATTATTTATTGAAACCAGGTGGCAGGCCTCATTCATCTTCATATCCCAGTTCCAATCAGAAAGCCGGATATATAGCAGAATCTCAGTAAATGTTACTAGAATTGGGCAGGATTAAAGGCAGATTGAGGCACATCTATCTTGGTATTCCAGACATGTCATCTCCTTAAGGAGATTTTCTTTACAGAGATTTTCAGAATGATTAACAAACATCAGCAACAGGAAGAGGCATTGGGTATCCTAGTAGAAAACAACATTGCGAACTTGTTAGTCGATTACAGAAAGGAAATAAGATGACTCTGTCTCTTTTTACAGGATAACTGTCCTGGACTCAGTGAGTGTCATTCCTAGTGAGACAGCTAAGCAAAAACCAGAGATAATAAACTAAATGACATATAAAGTGATAATTAAGTGTGAGCATTTAAGGCCTGATTGACAAGAGCAGACTAAATAGAATTATCAGGCAAGTCATATAGACATGATTCAGTAGATACTAATCTGGGGTGGAAAAGTGACCAGGGGTCCCTAAAAAGGGGAGGGGAGCTTATATTATCGTTATAAAGAACATGGTGCTGTGACTAGAATTTTTCATAATTTTTGTGATCGCCTGGTCATACACGTGACCCTGGAAGCAATTGTAGCAAACATAATTTTTGAGTTTAGAACATCCAATCTATCCTCTTTTCCTATTAGCATCTTGCTCTCCCATCTGGAGAAATTTCTGGGTGATGTCTCCTGCCTCCTTCTGCTGCCTTCTGTTTACAGGAACTCAGGGAGGTCAGGCACTTCTTTTGGTTCTCTTACACAATATATTATATTGTCTAAACATCCTGATTATACATTTTCTGCCAGAATTTTGAAGGCTCAGAGAATATTTTGGAGGACCCACTAACAGTATAGCTGCAATCCTATCTTAGCTATTGTTTCCCTGCACAGCCTCCTGTGTTCCCATGGGCTCCTAGCAAGCATCTGTTTCCGTTACTTTCAATCAAGAAAACTGTCTCTTAAAGATGCTATTCCCTAGTTTTAGAAACCTTGTGTTTTTGATACTGTTGGCTCAAGAATTACCCAAGAAATTTGATCTATTTTAATCTGTCACGGGCTATCAGTTATAAAGAAGTCTAAAAGCATTGTTCTTGTTTAATATCTTTTATTGAAAAAAAAGAGATTCATTCCATGAGAGTCTTTATTCTGATGATTATTGGTAGGAAATTCAGTAGCTGTCATCCTTTACTGGTGTCCCAGATTATGATCTAAGTGGAGGAGAAATAGTGAGAAGATTAATTGGCCATGGGATGAATATCTTTACTTAGTTAATAATCTCTTCTAGAAAACATTATTGTCACTTCCATCTTTTATATTATTATAAACATTGGATGATGAACGACTTTTTGCTTGGTACATTTTCCCCCTGTAATATGTTTAGGCTCATTCTTAAGAAACGATGATACTGAGTTATAATGTAATAATATTCATAAGATAGTTAAATATATTGTCAAATTATTTCCCAGAAGAGTTATACAAATTTATCATCTTTTTAGCAGTGTTTAAGAATACCCTTTCATTATACTTTCATGCTCTCTTACCAAGTACTTCATATTCTCTTTACATTTTTAAAAATTTGATACATTAAAAACTGTTATCTCTTGTGAATTCGAATTGAGTTGATTAATAGGGAGGTTGTTATCTACAGTTTTCTCTATGGAAATAGTCGACTGATTACCTTAAATCACTGATACAATATTTTTATCTGACTATAATTGGTCTCTTGAAATATTGTCATCTGTGCTGTCAATCAGCTGCTATCATGTAGTCATCAAATCTACTTGATTGCAGAGATGTCCCATTCTGCACGTTGTGCTGTCAGCCTGAGTTTGTCCCTTCTGGGCACTTCATTCTGGGTTTGAATGATCAGGAATGCTCTTTAAGGGAGCTTGAATTGCACTAGAGGCACCACTACCTCCAATATGCCCCTGACATCTCATCAAGCTCTCTTTAAATTAGGTTCTGAAGTGTCCTTCAGCAAAGAACAATGTTTGTTAAAATTATTTACTCAGAGTTGTGTGTGATTTTGATTATTATTATTTTATAGAGCCATTATTTCTTAAAACCCACATTAAGAATTGTTTAACAGCATGTAGAGAACTTCTTTAACTCAGAACTTCATAATGTCCACACAAACATTTCTTTGAGAATGGCTGACCCCCATTTTGGGGTGAGCTTTAATGTGCAAGGTGCCATGCAGTTACATTAGGAAGTAATTTTCCTAAGTTATAATGATACGCAGGTCCTTATCATACCTTAGTAAGGAAATGATGGAAGCCTGAACTTTCCATTAGTTACATTTGATTCTGGTCTTCTCTGATTTTTCTCTTCCTGACTCAACCCCCCCCCCCTTCCTCTTCTTCTTCCTTGTTCTTATCCAGGGCCCCCTCTTTCCCTTCTTTCACTTCCCTCCTCCTTGTTATAATAAGTGCCCTGGTTGTTTGGATTCCCTTGTATGCATCCAGCCACTGCTTTTCCCCACATTACTCTGCACTGGTTGCCTATGTGTTTTATTACAGTAGTTACTATCACTGGCAGACTTTCCTCAGTCATTACTTAAAATCACTGAAAATTCACCTTATATACCAGTGCTAGTCTAATTCAATAGCATTCTGAAGGCAGTTTCTTCCCTCTAATGTGCTTTGCACAATGTTTGCTACTAATTATGTGTACTTATAACCATCTGGAATGATTTCACTCTGTATTTGCTTGCTCTATTTGCTGCAGTCTCAGCTGTACTCCTTAATCTAAGCACTGTTTCCTGCCCTGGCTGTAGTGGCTCAGTAGTGCATCTATTAAACCATTTGAGGAGATTAAAACACTTTGGAGGATTAAAAAGCATATTTAAAATGGTAATTACCTATCAATTCTTCAACAGTCCTCTCTTCCCACATGTTTTGATCCCCCGTTTTATACTCTTCAAAATGGAGAGTAGTTTAAGCATATGGAAGCAGTAGAAGCACAGATGGATTTTTTAAAATCAGCGAGTAAACCCCATATTTTAAGAGAATCCTGCACGCTAAATTTCAGTACATACTTCCGTCTCAATGACATTTGACTATATGGCATCTGAAAAAACGCACGTTTTTTTTTTTTTTTTTTTTTTACATTTACAAAGAATTTCACATTTGTTGTTTCTTTTTTATTCTCATACTAACATAGTGAAGAGGTAGACGTAATTATAGATGGAGGCATGGAGGTTTAGAAATGTCACAGAACAGATATGTCCATGGTGACAGCTTGTAAATGGGATACCCAGGACTAAAATATATGTCTTATGAATTCTATTTCATGTTTTTCTCTTTTTTTCTTGCTAACACTCTATCAATTAAAAAGCGAAGTCTTGGTTTCGAGAATGGTATTAGAACACTTCCCCCCTTGTTCTTGCCTAATCAGCCAAGTTCAGGTGCATACTGCATGAGCAGATGGAAACGCAATTAAGACAGATGTGATGACAGTTCATTCACAGACTCTAATGCTTTAAAACCCCAGTGCTAGGCTAAAAGCACACATCGCAGCAGGCAGACCACAAGAGGAGTCAAACGTGGGAACAGATTTGTACAGGCTGTAGATCTTTCCAAATTGTGAAAATGAAATGGCGTTTAGCAGTTTCAAAATTCTACATCTATTCTTAACTTCCGTATGTAGTGAATAATTTTTTTATTATTGAACTTAATTAGAAGGAAATAAAGGTGAATGGAGAATCATTGATCATTTATACTAAAAGCCCAGCATAAGACGAGTCAGAACAATAGAGTAAGAAAAGCTTTGGGCTTCGGGGCATGAGTTATTGTACCTGTGTTATGTGAAGAGCCTAGATTAGTGCTGAGTGCAGGCATTCAGTATAACTTCCCTCAGGAAAACCCTTTGACATCAGGTATTATTTTTAATGTTAAAAAATGCTAAGTAGGTCTTCTACTTAGGATATATTGTAATCCCTGAGAACAGGGGTATCATCATGAGCATCCTCATGGGTCAGATTTAGAAAAGCTGAAGTCACATTAGGGTTATGCTCTCAATCTTATTATTTGGGAGATAGTTTCAAGAAGGTGAAGAAGAGCACAGGAACCATGGTCAGAAAAAGATCTCAGTTCACTTTTGCCTCTTATAAGCTATGTGGCATTGTGCAAGTCTCTGGACCTCTCTGAGTGTCAGTTTAACTTACTTGTATGTTAAGTAAGATCACTACATCTTGCTATCAACCTCATGGATTTTAAAAGAAGCTTATATAAGATAATACCTGAAAGTTTGACTGTTTTTGATGATTCTATGTATCTTCTGTAACATCTGAGGTCTAACGCCTGCCAGTGATTAATAAGCATAGAGAGACCAACCCTAAGATACTGTAGAGTGCATTAGTAAATAGAAATTCTAAAATGATTAAAATCTATTCATTTCTTCCACTCATATTGCAATGCTTTTAATGTGCATAATGCTCTCCTAGGAATAGCACTGACATGCAGGTTCCTAAGCTACATAACCTGGGATTGTAACCAGGATTCTGACTTATTATTAAGTACCCCAGGTAATTCTGCAGGTAATTGGAAGTCCCCCAAATGAGATATCTTGCCTAAGCCCTTCATCCAGGATGCTTTCTTGCCAGGTGGATAATAAGTGACTTGGGAGCAAGAACCAAAATTTATAATTAATTGATTTCTGCAGATTCATAAAGTGTCGGGCACCAGACTGATTTTTTCAAATGAGTAAAAAAAGGTGCTTTTTGTATATTCTAACTTTAGTACCGGAGATTTGTTATTTACCTGTTTGCACTGCCTATTTTAAAAGTTAAAATCCAGATTTTGAATTGGGGTGAGAAACAAGGGTGACCAAATGAGGCAACAATTGAGAGTTCTCTTCCAGTAGCTGTTCTCTCTGCTCTAGAAAGATACTTCGCTTTTATCTGAGCAAGAAATGACACCTAGAATAAGGATTCCCCAGCCCCTTTTGCTGCTGCCTGGGGCTATGTACCTGAGTTCTGGCCACTGTTCTTGTAAACAGAAGAGACATTGGCACCTTCCAGGTTGTATCTATAGAGGAGGAAACATTTACTCTTCTTTTCTTTACCTGTCCCTTGATGATCAAAGGTGGATATAGAGGTGAGGACATCATGGACCAAGCAGGCAAGGGCAACACCAGAGAAATGGCAACACATCAAGTGAGAAAGAGTCTGGTCTTTAACAACTTTGAGAGTCACAACACTTTGATTTTTGTGTCAGAAAGTCAGAAAGAAACTTCTGTCTTATTTAAGATCCTGCTATTCTGGGTCTGTACCACACAGAGCTAACCACAGTTTTGTGTAACTAATAAAAGCATCAAATAAGCACCCAGGATTAGAAAAATACAATGCTCTAATGTGAAATGGGCAGACTTAATTATTTCACTCGCAAAATGGGTGTTCTAGCACTTCTCTCATAAAGCTATTAGAAGAACCATAAAAGATAAATATACATGCAAATTGTGTGATGAAATGTCTGTACTTTGCAAATGAGCAGTCTTATACTTGTTTTTATGACTAATGAGTAATTTACAAATCACTATTTATAACTATAAGCCATTGGCTTTATGATTAAGATACTATGCTAAAGTTGGTAGAGTAACTTAGAAAATAATCTACCTCCAACTCTAGGCTATACTTGAGACTTTAGTGAACTCCAGGCCAAAGGCCTTTAAGTGGAAAACATGAGCTGACTCTGCATTTGACATCAAAGTCCTCTTGAGCTTGTTGGGATCTATACTGCAAGCCAAGCAGTGGCTATGTTGAGTTTCAAGGCTCTTACAAAATACCGAGGGCATGTCTGTAAAAGTGGCTATTAGAAAGGTTATGTGAACGGCTGATTTATTATTCATGAAGAGTATACAGTGCAAGGTTTATGTTAAAGGCTGTTTGAATTGTATTTCCATCATCATGAAAAATAGCTCTGTCACAGTACTGCAGTCAGTAAGATTTATGGGTGTGCTTTTACCATATTTGAGAGGCCTGCTTAGTAACGACATTGGAGTAGCATATGAAGGTAGCCATGTATTAGTGAGATAATTTGTTATATTTAAAATCACTCAAGGTGGGCTGGTGGAGTTAAAAGAATGAAAAATATTTATAAGTGACATGAACTAGAGAGATTATATTTAGCTGTGAGCACAAAACCTGAAGCGCTATGGGGCACTTCTGGGGCAAGTTCTTACATTTGCTTTCAGCCATGCTTCTCAAACTTGAGTGAGCAGCAGAATTCCCTGAAAGGCTTATTAAATACAAGCAGCCAGGCCCCACTGTCAGAGATTCTGGCTCGGTAAGTTTGGGTCAGTTTTGGGCCTAACAATTTGTATTTCTAATAAGTACCCAAGTGATGTGGCTGCTTTATTCCAGAAGACATATGTTGAGGCCCAATGGCTTGTAGAGACTCCCTGTGAGCTTAAGATATTCACTTAGTCTAAGTGTCCTCACCTTACTGTTACATGGATTTCATCATTATGATGATAGTTCAAGTCTTTGATGAGTTCATGCATTTTAAGTTCGATTATAGTACTTTTCATTCACCTGAGAGATTTTTGGTTCTAGTTTAAAGGAACTAAAAGAAGGTAATGGTGGGAATAAATGGTGATGAAAGCATATTTGAATTGGGGTGGTGAACACAGTAAAATATACAGAAGATGTATTATGGAATTGTACACCTAAAATCTATATAATTATTTTAACCAATGTTATCACAATAAATTCAATAAAAAATAAAAGTCACCCTTGTGAAGATATTTAACAATAAAAAGGAGGGGCTAAATATTAGCATGTGTGTGTGTGTCTGTAAAACACGTCTTAACCAGAGAGGTTTGTGCCATGAAACAGAGATAAAGGTAGATCTGAATATTTGTCTGTGTCTGAAAGGTGAGTAGGAAGGATGGGTCATGTGTAAGGGAGCTGATGGTATGTGCTTTTGCATGTGTTCTTCATGGAGAAAGCTGGAGGACTTCCTTATGTGCATTTATGATAAAAAGGATAACTAGAAAAGGTTGAAAATAATTTGATTTTAATATCAAAATGCTTCAAATATTCAATAAAGGAAATAATATTTACTTACCATACATATTCTCTCTTTCTAGGACCACACTTTTAGAAGCAGGAGTCAAAATTTTAAATGATACAATTAAAATGCACTCCAAATACTAATGTAAATATAAGTTAAAATAGAAAATGTTTGCTCACATGAATGACAGCTGCAATAAAGTAAAATACTTTTAAAAACATATTGGAATTTTAGTGAGCAGATTTTTTGAAAATTTCAGAAAGACCAAAGAAGGTGATCATAATCAATTGTATAACTGTTCCTTTTTAAAAATATGTACATTTGTATAAACATAGCAATTTGAAAAAATATGTATCCTCTTTATTTAGTGTGCTTATTTATTGCTTTTATTTTACTTTAGCTAATACCAAAATGGGTATAGCTTGATTTGGAATCTCTGTTGTACAGTCCATTATTTCAATGAATCTTAAAATTTTAACTATTAATCTGCTACTTTAGGAACTTTCAAAGGGTTCTTTGTGGTGTAAAGCTACTATGAAAATTAAGGTCATTTTATTATAAAATTATAAAAATATTTTATTAATATTTATTTATTAAATATACTGATGTTATTTTTTAAGAATACATATTTTACATGAAAAATTTGATATACCTGGTTTAAGCAGTGAATACACCAATTATTTCAGTCTATTGTTGTAGATTGTGCATTCAGATACTGTTTTGTTTTTAATAAGGTAGAATATGTTTGTTTTTTTGCTTTAATATATTTTATATTTTTAAAGTAGTTTTAAGTTCACAGGAAAATTGAAAGTATAGATAGCCACATATCCTGTATTCCCACACACCTGCAGTCTCCTCAGCTGTCAACATCTCTCACAAGAATGATGTATTTGTTACAATAAATGAACCAACTTTGACACACCCTTATCACCCAAAGTCCATACCCTGCAGTAGGGAGTACTCATGGTGTTGTACATTCTACGGACTTTGACAAATGTATAACAGACATCCATCATTATAAAGCTATTTTCTCTTGGGAACTAGTTTTTATACCCCTACAAATTCTGTATCTGCCTATTCATCTCTCCCTCTCTCTGACCCCTAGCAAACAATGATCCCTTTACTCTCTTCTTAATTTCACTTTTTTCCCAGATATAATATAGTTGGAATCTTACAGTGTTTAGCCTTTTCAGATTAATTTTTATGCTTAGTAATTGTGTTTAAGTTTACCCCATGTCTTTTCATGGCTTCATAGCTCATTTCTCTTTAGTACTGAATAGGATTCCATTGACTCGATATACCACAGCTTGTTCCTTCATTTGCCTGCTGAAGGTCACCTTGGTTGCTCCCAAGTTTTAGCAATTTGACTAAAGCTGATATAGGGATCCTTGTGCAGGTCCTCTGTGGATATGCATTTTTAACTCCTTTGGGAAAATCTCAAGGGGTTAGATTTCTGAATCATAGGGTAAATATATACAGTTTTGTAAAAAAGTGCCAAACTGTTTTCCAAAGAGGCTGTACCATTTTGTAGTCTCACTAGCAGTGAAGGTTTCCCATTGTTCCTTGTCTTCCATAGAATTCAGTGTTGTCAGCAATTTGAATTTTTTGCCATTCTAATAGATGTGTAGTGGTATCTCATTACTGTTTTAATTTGCACTCCCTAATAACATATAATGTGGAAGCAATAATATATGTTAATGTGTTTTTGTACCCACCATACAAGGTTCCAGCAATGAATGAATAAATGAGTAGTAAAATAAATCAGATCTAAACTAGGACTCTGGTTTTAATAGTAAATGTTCTGACACAGAGGCCAAAACTGAGATGACAAGAGGTAACTTTGCCATGAAATTCCTTGGCATCATCATATGAGCAGCTGCCTCCTCCACTGCATTCAGAATGCACTCTGGGCACAGATGTTTTCTCCGAGATCAAATTAATCATTCACATACCAAAAATAATACTGACATAATTTCCTTTGAAAGGGGATAGTCTGTATAGAACTAGCAGTCCTTATTCTTCTCACAGCATGGCCTATCACTTGGAGTACAATTGCTGTAGCAAGATTATTAAATTTCAAATCAGCAGAAAAATGATACTGGAAGAGCACTCAATATTTAAGGTACGTGAGCAAACTTGTGCTTAAGAAAAAGGTAGTAGTAGATGCATTTGACCCTAAATAAAGTACATTTTGATTTTAGCATCAAATTTACTTCAGAATTCTCTATTTAATAATAATCACTGAGCAGTTATCTCTACTTGGTGCCAGCAGCTTTAACCAAGTTCATGTATGGTTTGAGCAGATATCCCTAAGAAACTATCTAATCAGTGCTCACATTTTAGTACAGCTCTATTTGTTCTATTATGTCAGGTAGAACCCAGATGAAGTATAACATCCTAGCAAAGTGAATGATATTAATTATACTGAACTGTTTACTAAGAACCAGCATTTAGCTCAGTGCAGATTAGGCCTAACTGCTACAGACACTGAGAATACAGATTCTATTTTATTTTTGCATGTACCTATAAAATAGGCATAGCTACTTATATTTGAAAGTAAAGCAACACTTCCCATTGCCGGTATTGCCACCAAAGTACCTATAATAAAGCACTTGTACTTTTTATCTGTAAATATTTTTCTTTCTTATTCCAGCCATAATTTGAATTTATTTATTTATTTTTTGGGGTTGGAGGGAATTGATTCCATATGGAATTGTGTAACAAATTCAAGCTAGGCTCATATGAAGAAAACTTGGTCTTATTTCCACTTTAACAAGATACATCCAATTATTAGTGGAATCATGTTTATGGTAATACTAAAACAAATCTTTATTCTATTAATTTCCTAATCAATTCAATGTCTAGAACCATAGATAGGGTTAACTGTGTAAGCTTCGAGCACAAAAGCAAAAGGTTAGCCTATCTTCGTGCCACAGCTCACGGGAATTTCCCAGTGATCTTGGAAGGAAAAAAGAAACCTGAAGTACTATATAATCATCTTCCTTTGAAATTTATAACAGCTAAACTTTATTGTCCGGCTTGAATTATAACATCAGCTCTTTACTAATGCTACTTTAAAAGGGGATTACAACAGTTGATATTAGGCAAACTTCAGTGAAATCATAAATAATAAACTAGGACCAAATTTAATCTTATAAGTAAGCATTGAACACCAGTAGTCATCATGTATAAAATGGTGACTATCTAGCAAAGATTGAACAAAAAACAATTTTAAAGTTAACAGCATTAACCTTAAATCACATAGCTTTGGTGCATCTTATGCAATTGTACCACTTGCATGTGAATGTGAGATGTGTTCTAACAACTTTTTATCCTGAGCTGGGTGAAATGGTAAAAAAAAAAAAAAAAAAAAAAAAAAGAATTTAATTTTCCCACAAAGTTGAAGAAAGAGGAAGATGTTTCTTTTTTTTTTTTTTTAGTCACTCAAGTGTGTGCCCAGGAAGAAAATGGCTGCATTGGACTTGAAATTCTCAGCAAAATTGCAAACAGAAGATGACAGGTATTCAAGTCTTAACTGGGCAGGTCAGGAGAAAAATTTCCTAAGGAACAATTTCAAGTGAATTAACTGATCTTTCCTAATAATTTCACAATATATTTACTTTGCCTAGTTACTGCTCTAGGGAAAAAGTTATTTTATAAATCATCATTAATTGTGTTCCCTGGTGGGTTTAAATTGACTGGTGAAAATACATGTATCTGGAATTTAAAATTGAAAGACCAGTTCATGTTTATGTTCATTTTGGTTATCATTCATTTGTTACGCAGTAGAAATCCAGGACTTGTATTTATTTCACTATTTTTTTTAAAGCAGAGGAGAATTAGTAAGAAACGATATAGTATGTTGGAGAAGAACATGGGTTCTGGCGGTGACTAGGCCTGGGTGGTCCCAACTCTGTCACTCCATATTTGCTTGAACACAGGCAGGTTAAATGGCATCATTAAGCCTCAAGTCTGTCATTTCTAAAATGCTGGGAGGACTTAATGAAATAATGTAAAGCACTTTGTAAAATAGCTGGCACAGAATAAGTATTTAAAAATGCTAGTTTAAAGACAGACGGACATTCAGCAGCCCGTGTTTTGTTTTCCAGTTTTATTCGGGGATAACCGACAGATAACATTGTCCAAGTTTAAGGTGTGCAGCATGTTGACTTGATATATTTGTATATTGCAGTATGATTGCCAACATTGTCTTACTAACACCTTTATCACATCCTAAAATTACCTTTTTTTGTGGTGAGAACATTTAAGATCTACTCTCTTAGCAACTTTGAACTATTTAATACATTATTGGTATTTAATACAGTGTTAAGTATCATCACAATGCTGTACATTAGATCCCCAGAACTTCTAACTGGAGGTTTATACTCTTGGGTGAATATTCTTTCATTTCCCTACCTCCCACTCCCTAATAATCTCCTTTGTACTCTGTTTCTAGAACTTCAGCTTTTTAGATTCCAAATATGAGAGAAAGCACACAGTTTTTGTCTTTCTCTTTCTGACTTATTTTTCTTTAGCATAATGACTTCAGTGTCCACCCATGTTGCTGCCAATATCAGGATTTCCTTATTTCTTATGGCTGAATAGTATTCTTATTTAATGCCTTTTTTAACCATTTATCTTTTCATAGGTACTTAAGTTGTTTCCATGTATTGACTAGTGTGAATATGGGAATGCAGGTAGCTTTTCAGTATCCTGTTTCACCCTGACTGGTGTGGCTCAATAGTTTGGGTTTTGTCCTGCAACCTGAAATTGCTGGTTCGATATCCGGTCAGGGCACATGCCTGGGTTGCAGGCCAGGTATCCAGGTGGGGGCATACAAGAAACAACCCCTCTATATTTCTCTTGTACATGAATGTTTTTCTCCCTCTTTTTCTCCCTCTCTCCCCCGCTCTCTAAAAATAAGTAAATAAATTCCTTTTAAAAGTTTAATATCTCATTTTTATTTCCTTTGGATAAACACCCAGCAGTGAGATTGCTGAGTCATAGGGTGCTCTATTTCTTCTATCCTGAGGAGCTGTCTTTCTGTCTTCCATAGTGGCTACACCAATTTGCATTCCCACAAACATTGTTCTAGGGTTCCTTTTCCTCCACATCCTCCCCAACACTGGTTACCTCTTGTCTTTCGGTAACAGACGTTCTAACAGGTGTGAAGTGATATCTCACTGTGGTTTTGCTTTTCATTTCCCCAGTAATTGTAATTTCAAGCACTTTTTCATGTAACCATTGGCCTGTAAAATACTGCCTAAACTGCTATTCAAATTGATATGCTAGGAAAATGTTAGATATATTTCTGAATTTGAAATTCAATTTTTTTCTTCCTTATCTTTGTAAAGAATTAATCTGATGATGTGGTTTTCATTTTAACAACTCAATGCCATGCCTTCAATGCCGTGTGGCTAACCTAACACTATTTCACCAGAATCTTATGCATGATTAATTGAACATCTAAATTTCTGGTGCATATACCCTCCTTTCCCTTGTCATGTCCTATTACTTGACTGACTCCTTCACCCTCCAAACGACATCTCAGTGTCACTCCCTGAGCAGACACCTCTCCAGAGTCCTTGAGTATTCCCGTCAGTGGTTCAAAGCTTTGCATTTACATTAGGATAGAGAAAGGTGGCTGATTCCCTTCAGACTTTTCTCCATTACCAATTTGAAACTATTTTGTAAACAGTTTATCTCTCTCCACTTTGAAATTCTACTTTTTCTTCTACGTGGTTTTGAATTAATAAAAAAGCCCATATACATGTTTTTCATCTTCCCTAGTTTCTTGACAGATAAGCTTTTCTAAATGAAAGGAAAAAAAAATTCTTTTTATTGACCTCTTTACCTCTTATTTTAAAAGAAAAACTTTGAAATAACAATCTTTATATTTAAGGAGTCATTGATTTTAAAGTAGATTGTCTAATTTAACAACTTTTGGAGAGTTGAGGAAACCATAAATACTGCATAAAAAGTGCCTACTACTATAGACGGTATCCTGATTTCATAAACATTAAACAGTGAAAAAGAAATGTTGCATCTAAAAATTGATGAAATAAACATTCATGGTTTAAATCTAAGTTTTGTACCATATTCCCTTCCTGAGTGGCTCTCAATAAAAGACCCGGAAGCAGATTGTAAAATATCTTAACATTTACCAGTATTTTTGCTGGAATGCATTTACATTTCATATTACCCCCAAATTCAGTTGTTTTTCTTAATACAGCATGTAAGATTTTCAATTGCAAAATGACTTATTTCAAAAAGCATGCCCATTTTCCAGGCAGTTTAAAACACATTTAAGTTGAAACAAATGTGGATGTCAAGCAGTCATGTATAGTGGCTTTTGCACATCAGTTTTAAGAACTTCTAAAGTTGGTGATGCTTTTCATAGTGAGGCAGCAATGGCTGGTTTTATTTAAATGCCATTGCAAGTGTTTTGACTTTAGGTTCACATTTAATTGCACTTTAAAGGCATTGGCTCATGTTCTCAGCTGTATAGGAGCAGTGCTATATTTTATTTAAATCCAGAAAATAATGTGAAAAAATACATTTGCATAATTTGACAATCCTAAGTGGTCCTAGGTTCTGACTTGCACCATGAAAACGTGTTGAGATCTCCTCATTTCACCTTGCAATTAAGTACAGTGACTTACAATCTCTCATTTAATTGTCACAATAATTCTATTCCTGTCTTATAATTATGGATACCTCCTCCTACTTGGTTCCTGTGTATTATCTGAGCTTTATTCCCCAGACTTTCTCTTTATTCTGCATGCAATTCTCACAATATAAATTTGTATTTTGCTTGTTTTATCCATTATTGGTTTCTGTTACTTGCAAATACAAATCACAATTAAAATCTAATTTTACCTTAAAGTACTATGTAAAATTACTCACAGTAATTTTAAAAATTTTCAAATTTTCATATAGCGAGATTATAGAGATATGCCAGGTTTGTATATCTTTCTCCTTTATAGTCCAAAATGTTTTTTTGGATTTGAGACACCATGTGAAACATACTGAAAATAGGATGTTTTAAGTTCACAAGCAAAAATAAGAACTAGATTAAGTAGATATATTATGTATTTAAGAAAGATTTTCTGTTCTACCAGATTTGAGTTTGAGTTTTATCATATCAAGATTGGGAAATAATAAATGCCAGTTTAGGCAGGGCTGAGACATATACAAACTGGGTTCCCAGGAAAGTTGGAGGGGCATTTATTTTAACCTACCTCAAATTTGTACAGCATTCAATTGGGAGGAATTATCTAAGTAGGTGTTAAGCAAGATCTTCCTTCCATTAAGAAAAGGCAGAATACATAGATGTGTTCTCTGCCCACAACCTGATAAGCTATGTCATTAGTATTAGATAAAAACTTGGTTACTTGGATGCCCTTTGCTTCTCTGAATCTTAAGAGGCTGAAGGAATGATGTGATTATAGGGTAGACGGAAATATTTAAGCATGGCCTCAAGAGAGTAGAAGGGCTTGTTGTGAGAATAATGTAATTGAAAAACTCAGTATACTAACTTCGGACATGGCCATATAAAGGAAAGAATAGCAGAACACAACATCAACAGAATTTAGTATTTCTTTATATATAAGGTCTGTCCAGAAAAATTCCAACCATTCTTAATAGAACAAGAACAGTTTGCACAACATTGATGTCACCTGGCAGTCAAGGAGAATGAACTGGAATGCACATGCATGAATTATGATGACTTCACTGTACTAGTCAGTGGGAGCGGTAGACATCATTGAGTGAGCATGTGTACTGTGTGGCTGCCACATTCAAAATGGCTGAGCAAATAGAGCAACAAATCTTAATCAAATTTTGCATTAAGCTTAAACATTCCTAAGTGAAAACTATTTGGATGACTCAGAAGGCTGCAGCTACGGGCAACTGGTGATTGGCAGCTTCATCTCCACAATGTGCCCGCTTATGCATCATGACTCAAGCAGGGTTTTTTTTGAAACATCACCCAGATGACTCAGCCCCCTACAGCTCATATTCGGTGCCCTGCAAATTCCAGCTTTTTCCAAAACCAAAATCACCTCTGAAAGGGAAGAGATTTCAGACTGTCAATGAGATTCAGGAAAATACAACAAGGCAGTTGCTGGTGACTGGGAGAACTGTGTGAGGTCTCAAGGTGCCTACCTTGAAGGGGACCAACGCATTATTGTCCTATGTACAATGATTCTTGTATTTTGTATCTTGTTCAATAAATGTCTCTATTTTCCTTATTACATCCTGGATACTTGCTGGACAGATGTTGTATACTCAGATATTTGTTCATTTGTTTTTTTTTTTTCTTCTATGTTAGGTTTATTCTCAGATAACTTCTGATTTAGTGATGAATCTCAGCACCTTTTTCTCACTAATTCTCAAAAAAAAAAAAATACTTGTGTTTGAATCTTATCAGTAATGCTTTTGTTATATTACCATATCTGGACCAAGATTCTGATCAGCTAGGCTTGAGTCTTCTTTTCCCTTGATATAGTGGGTAAAGTTCGTATCACAAAAGCCACCTGAAATTAGCATGGAAAATATTTATCATAAAAAATCAAAATTATGGTTATTAGAAGAAGAGACGGTGAAAGGGTGATAGACAGAATGAACAGACATTTTAACATCTGATGACTTTAAATCTACTTTTACTTATATCCCCTCAAGTGAGGCATAATCAGAAATTGGATCCTGGCATTTTGAGTATAATTACATTTTAGATCTTATAAAAATATTGTTAAATTTTATATAGATGAGATTCTTTACATAAAAAGTAGATGAAATGACATAGGTCTGATTACAAAACTGTAAAACCTATGTTTTTAATGCCTAAATGTTATCAAGCCATAATTCTTCTAAAATTAAAGAAGCATAGTCAGTAATCATGAGTGGAGAGGTTATATCAATGCATTGTCTGGGAATCTGTGCCAGCCATATTTCTGAAGAACATCCCATCAAAGAAAATCTCAGTATGGACCTTGACATGTCTCCCTTGTGTCCCATAATTGGCCCCATTGTGGGTGATTATAATTAACTATTCCCAGTTCTGGATATGTTTCAAAATAGTGAAATCCTGTAATTCTTAAGCTCTAGAAATGACGTTTAGCTTAATGGAAACATATTGCTTTACACAGTTGCCCAGAATTACCAACTGCCAAAGCATACTCTGGACACACAATATAATCACTGCTTATTTTTGGACGTTATCCATGTTGAGGAGTGGCAGCTTTCCCAGTGCCAGTAAAATGCATTGTCCAAGTCTATTGTAAACATTTCCAGTGAAATAATGTTTTATTCATTGCTTTATCTGTGACCTAAGAATTGAATAGAATGAACAAAAGACAAAAAGGAAATAAAAAAAAAGTTTTAAGTGAAGATGGAAATTTTAAGTATTATAGACTACATTTACCAATTTTAAATAGATTAACTTTATTATCATTTCTAATAAAATTAATCAAGCATGGATGCTTTTTGTTGATACACAAATCTTTTTACCAGATATGCTTCATTCAATTTTTACTATTTATTTTTATTTAAATTTAATTTTTAGATATTTTAACTTCTTATTTCACAATAGTTTTCGCATAAAAGAGAGCATGGCAAATTAATACAGAATGTTCTTATGCACCTTTACCTAAAACCTCTAACGTAACATCATAGAGAGTGATATCACAATTATTGAGCCAATATATTAACATTAACACAATACAATTAAACAAACTGTAGAACTTATTTGAATTTCAACAATATTCCACTAAAAAATATAACCATAAAAGATTAAAAATATAAGTTAATATCAAATATATAGAGACCTATCTCTATGTACAAAATAAAAATACAATAGGGAAAAATGGACCATTTTATTTAAAAATATTTAAGATTGCATATGTCAAAATATCATAGACATGAAAAAAAAAGAAAACTAGAGAATTTTTAAACCTAAAATCTGAGAAACACTGTAGATTTAAAACACCATCATGGTACACTATTATTATAGTTTACAAGATTTTTAAATATAGAAATAATGTATATTATTAAAGTCTTTAAAAGCCTTAATCTTGTGCTTGTATGATGTGTACAAATATTTGCAAAAAAGACATTACTTGAGTGAATCAAAATAACTCCTCATATGTGTAAAACATAATATGGTATTGAAATTCTAAATGAGTGTTCTAGAATTTCATCTCATAGCTAAAGAGGAAAAACTAGACAAATACATCTTTGAAGCTCTACTTCCTCTTTGCATTATAGAAAAATAAAATAGGAAATGATGTTCAGAATCCTGTGAGAATTGTGAGTGAAGAACTCTTAAATTTGGTGCATCCATTTATTCAGTTATTTAGTCACTCTGCATAAATTTTCTTCTGTTTGCTCATGGTGCTCATCAAATTGACTCTCTTAGAGTCATTATGCAGATGCACTTTACTATTACTCTATTTGCTCCTGTAGAGGCATTATGAAGTCAAAATCCTGTGAGTTTTACAATTTTTCTGTTCTCCTTTATCCACCTCTCTAAAAGGAGCCTGGGTACTCAGATACTGGGGCAAGGACTAATAGCCTGAGGGTAATGAGACAGATATCATTCAATAACTCTAAGTGTTTAGATTCAGATGGCTAAGAACCTGTGGCTTTCATGTCAGAAGCAACAAACATTTACCTAAGAATCTAGGTAAATTATGAGAAGTTCAAAGGTTAACTGATCAGTCTGTTTTCAGACACAGCAGAGTGACCATGCTTATGAGGCCTGGAAGACAAAATAGCTTCTGAGCATCAAGAAGCCCCTTGAAAGCAAATAACTGGTTTCAGGAATATATGAAGACTCTAAAGCTCCCTCTTTGAAGATAATGCAGACGCTGATGGGTCTGTGGCTATATGATAGTATGGGCCAAGGTGACCAGCTTCCAGGTGAAAGTAGAAATAAATGCTTGCTATTAATAGGGATGCTTTCGGAAATTAGTATCAATTGCAGTTTTAAAACTAAAATTATAAAATGCTTTAATAAAATAAGATATAAAAATATAAAACCGAAGTTAAATATAAAGTTCTATCTTTTTTAATGAATATGTTAATGCTACTACATCAAACATTTCACTGAACAAAAGTAACAGTCTTTTACATTACAGATTCTACTCAGTTTATCTAAATTCATTATATTTCATATCGTCAAGGACTTGTTCATGAACAAAACATAGAGAAATACAATGCTACTGACATATTTATAGGGATTTTTAATATTTTATCACCTCTTAATAATAAAACGATGTTTCTTTCCTCAGAATAAAAGCTTGAAAAACAAGCTCTTGTCAGGAAACAAGCTGTGTGGCATCCATGCCGAAGAGGTGAGTACATTTATTCTTCTAGCCTCAATTGGATAGAAACAATATTAGTGCCAGTTTTTGTTTTTGTTTTAAACCTACACATTTGGTCATTTTTCCCCTTCTAACATAAATGCAAACATTGGGATAAGTAAAGAAAGCTTTTAGATATTTTTGGATGTTTCAAAAATAGTGAATCATGCATTTCTTAGAGGAAACACGTTATTCTGCTTAATCCAGGTTTAACTAAAATCAATTTCTTGTACTCCTGATTACCCAAGTCTATTTTTACTTTATGATCCCTGATTTAATGTTGTAGAAATGTGGCTCCCAGTGAGTAATTCTTAGTGATAGTATTGAGAGAGTAGTGGTAGTGCCAATAGTAAGTGAATTTTTATATCTCCAGGAGAGGAGACTTGAGTCACTGGATGAATGGGTCTCTCCAAGAAGTACACACAAAGATGGGATTAGTTGTGTAAGAATTTGTTAATGGAAACACCCGTGAATAATAAGGAACAGGCATGAGAGTCTTTATACCAAGATGCAGATTTGATGCCTATGACGAAAGAAGGAAGGAAACAGTTTGAGTAACAAGAACATTGACGTAAACAGGTTGAAAGTCGACCCCTTTCCCTTCACAGTCTAGATATAAGGCACAGAGATGACAGAATACCTCTATCATTTCCTAAATATGCAGCTAACTTTTGTTTCTGAAAACCTCTTCCTGCTATTATCACCTGCTAGCAAGAGAGACAGGAAGGAGTACCTGCTGACTCATAGGTGCTGCTTTTTAGTAGTACAAGTAGGAAGCAGTGGCACCTATTTCTCTGGATCCTGTTTGCCAGAACTGGGTCAACTGCCTAGCCAAGTTGAAGGGAAATGGAAAGTGTGATTAATTTGATAGTCGTGTTCCCATCCAGAATTTTGCATTTCTCTTATTAAAGAAAATGAGAACACTCCTTGATGGTCATGTAATAGTATTATTAGAAACACTAAAGTTAAAGTCTAAAATGAATGTAATAAGCCATTTTATAACATCTTTTCAATAATATTGTATATGAAATGAATATACATTTTCAATTCCTGGGAATTATAGGTTGATGTGACACAAGATGAAAAATCAAACTGAATGGGTTGTAGTATTTATTTCATTGTACTTTCCAATTTGGATACAGATCACCTCTTATACTGTTTGTATTTTCTAAGTATCTATAAATATTACATATATAGCATGCAATTTCTTAATATTACTTACTGAAGGGTAAGCAAGTAGAACAGTTTTGAATAAGAAATACATGGATCGAAGCTATGTTGTGAGATGGTTGGCATGTCCCTATGGTCCCCATAACATTCATGTACATGAAAGAGAGATGATCCTAGAAGGTTTCTGTAGCATTTGGAAACAAGCAATAACAGCCTGGGCCTACTTATATTTCTCAGCCCTTTACTTTCAAATGACTCATATATCTTCTTGATCTCAATTCCTTGAAGAATATATTATTCTGCATTCTTATTTATGATTTACTAGATACTTTAATATCATTACATAATGTTAAAATTTTAAGTTACGCATTTACCCTATCTCTATTTATGGATCAAATTTAGAGTTTAAATTGGGTGATGAGGAAGGCATATATTTTTTGTCATAATAATTTGTCTTCAATATAAGTGGAAAATGTTATTGTTACTTACACCACCATCACCACCAAAACAAAAGAGAAATGGCCGCTATTGGCTTAGGAGTTAAAAGGAGATTGTTTTCTAGATCAGTGATGCTAATATTTGCTATTCATAGATGCATAAAATATACAAATCCCACTGGCAACTAATGAATTGCCATTATTTTATTTTGCCAATGAAAATATTTAAAATGATAAAATATGCTGCAAATATCATGTACCATCATATCGTTATCACTATTATTTCATGAAAGAAATGGTATTTGAATATGAAATTTTAGGGAAGAAAAATATCAGACTAAATGATAGTCTTTAAATGGAAAAATAAATCTAGCTAAAATGTTCTATCACAGATGACATCTTCTGTTTTCCTTACCTCCTTTATCTTCTTTTTATTATAATTATAATCATCATCATCACTATCATAATTATTACAAAGTTTATTTCTGCTGTGGACTTGTGAAAACTTGATGACTCACAGAGACCAACATTTAGAATTACATGTAAGATCATTGACATATTTAAAAGAAAAATTACTAAAATCCAAAATATAGTAATATCTCAATTGTTTGAAAAGTACCCCTCTGAAAAAGTTAACTTTTTGAAATGATGCCAACAAAATAAAAGGAGACAGTGTCAATTGGGTTTCAAATCAATGTACATTTTAAAATAGTGATGCACTCAATTGAAATGTATTTATTCTTACTTATCATATTCTTATTACATATTTAGATAGTATTTTGCTTTTTAACTCACTGAAAATTAGAAGAGTCAAATACACAGAGAAGTGATGAGCAACTGTAATAAAAATTTCTAAAAAATTATTTTTAAAAGTTATAACTAAGCTCAGGAAACCTAGAAGTTCATGTCACTTTGTGCAGAAAAAATAAGACATTTAGGTTTTTATCATAGTTCTGGGGATGAATTACTGCATAATACAAAATTGATATTTTAATAATAAATCTGTTATGAAGAAAAGTTTAAATTATATTCTGTGAGTTCAGTATAAGTATGCAGTAATAAATGAGTACCCAAAATGGTTTAAATGAATACCCAAAGTGGTTTAAATGAGTTCTTTCATACACTTAAAATATAGAGCATCAGTTATGTGGAAGAATAAAACTGAAGTTGATCAAATCATGCACACCATATGGAGTGGTAGTCTCTCAGTCCCCATTGATTATTGGTTAATGTTAGTTTCAGAAAAAAAATGAATGTATGTTTTCTTAAGAGACTGTTTTGGCTGTAAATGAGTCCTGGACAGCAAATTGCAACAGCTGGGACACCAGTCTAATCAACTGTGCTTTTGAAATTGAAAAGGATAACAGAAATAGTCCTTTACTGAAATCAGTAGCACAAAATTAAGGATAGCCATGAAAACCAGGAGATGTCTTGGAAATAAAGTTCATATAACAAGAGAGAGATGCCGTGTTGGAAATATCATTATCTTGGGTCACTTGGGCATCTTTGTGTGAGGAAGAGCAGAGCTGTAGTAAGTGCAGATCCTGAAGTGAAGTATAAATTCATGGCACTGAGGGCTCAGGTGTGAGTTTCCTTCTTAAGAGCCAGTACCAATCATATACACATAACGATGGGTCTTTGTCTTCCTATGCATATATCATGCATTTTACTTTCACTAACCACAGCAAGAAAAAGATGCTGTTTTTATGAAAATGAAACCTTACTAGGTTGTAAGAAACCACAAATCCTTGCTGCTTCTGGGTACAGAATTTAATTGCATAATTCTGAATTGTTAATATGTCAAATTTTTCCTCCCTTCTTCCTTTGTTTTCTATCTAGTTCTCTCTTCTCCTCTCTCTCCCTCTTTCCCCTTCCCCTTTTTCTCTTTCTCTTTGTTCCTCCATCCCTCTCTCTCATCATCCCTTCCCCTCTCTCCTTCTCTCCTTGTCTCCTACCTTTTTTTCCCATTTCTTTCTATTTCTTTTTTTTTTTTTTTGTTCTCCCTTATGAGTTTCCTGAGTCAAAAAATCAGAAAATGCAGGTGGCTCATAGTAAAGATGTCTGTGAAAAAATGTTTCTAATATTAGAACCTTATAGTAGTGTATCATTTACAACACTTGCAATTTTCTGCACTAATTGGTGGCACTTTCAACACTGGATAATGACTTGGAAATTATAGCACCATTATAACACAGTCTCCCACTTTGCAAACCCTAATACCTTGCATGGATGGAAATGTTCTGAATATAATAGGAAACAATCACTGTACACTTGCATGTGGCTTAGTTGAAGTCTCGTATGCATTCGATGTACGCCTGGAAAGCTATAACATTTCAAATATAAGAGTAGACTTTATTTATTAAAGAAGACTTCTTATAAACAGAGTTTACTAGAATATAATAGTACGATGAAGATTGTGTGTTTATTATGTACTGTGGCCAACTACTTTTAAAATAGAATTTTATTAAGATATAATTTCCATACAGTATATTCTATTTAAGTATACATTTTTAATGGGTTGGATCAATGTGTTTATTCAAGAAATGTAACATTTCCATTACCACAAAGTTTCCTTTTGCTATTTTATAATCTCGACCATCAATCCCCAGCCCATGTCAACTACTAACCTGAATGCTATCCCTATTCTTTTGTTTCTATTTGTGTAAGATATTATATAAATGGCATTAAAAATATATAGTTTCTAGTGACTGGGTTCTTCACATGGTTTAATGCATTTGAAATCCATCTACATTGTTGTATGCTTCAGTACTTAATTCTTCCTTAAAAAATTGCTCAACAGTATTCTAGTATTCAATTTTATGGATATACCATAATTTGTTTACTATTCACCAGTCAATGGACATGCAGTCTTTTTCAGCATTTGGTTACTGTAAAAAAATATATATTCTATACATTTATGTGTACATTATATTTTCTCAGGTAAATAACTACAAAAAATTGCTCTGTAGTGCAGTATGTGTATCTTTAACTTCACAATATTTTGCCAAGTTGTTTCTCAAAGTGACTGAACTATTTCATATTCTCACTCAACTATTTTTTCAAATATCATTTTTTCATGTGAGTTTGATAATCTATTAGTTTGTGTTCTATTTTTTCTACTGAAGAATCAGAACCAATAATCTTACATGTAGAGAGGCAAATGACTGAGGTTTTTTACATTAGAATGTTTGAAATTGGGTTTGCCTTAGAAAAATGGCAAGTATGATCATCTACAGTGGTTTACTAGAACACATGCCAATGTGGCAGCCGAACATGTCTGCCGACAGAGATTTCTGTTACAAGCACGTTTACATTTGTAATGGTCTTCTTGAAAAACTCATTCTTCTAAAAGGCAGGTACCCTTCACCTCAGCATCTCAGCACACTGTTTCCTCACCTCCTGTTACATGCACTTGCTGTCTTCTCCTTGAACATATGTCAAATACAAATTTGGTTGTCAATTTAAACATCCATATTTAATCCTCCTTTAATAAATAATTGAAATAAGCAGTGAAAACGGAGGCACACCATTGCAGAGATATATTTAACATCTAAAGCTAGGGTTGGCCAGCCGGGTTTTTGGCTCATTTGGTTGGGTGTTGTCCCACAAATTGAAAGGTCACCAGCTTGAGTCCTGGTTGGTGCACATGCCTGGGTTGTGGTTGGTACCCAGGGGCACGTAGAGAAGGCAATAAATCAATGCTTCTTGTCCTCTCGTTTTCCCTCTCTTACCCTCTCTCTAAAACTCAAAAATAAAATATTAAAATTAGTGTTGGCCATGCCTAGGTGACTCAAATTCTCTGGATGAGGGGAGGAAGAGTAAGCCACTTTCTTTAAATGTTACCTTATAAAAGTATGTTTGTTTTTGTTTGTTTTGTTTGTTTATTTTTGAAGCAGGCTTCAGTTTTCTCTTGTTGCCTAGAATAGCTGGATGCCCTGCTCCCAAAGTGCCAAAGTGGAGATTAAGCTTTTCTGTTTCATTTCCAGACTTGTTGGACTTTTTTGCTTGGCTGTAAAGTTAATTTTTGTGAAGTTTGAAAGCATTTTAATCATCAGGTTTTAAAATGTAAATGAAATTAAGGCACTAACCCATGTTTCTGTGCTTACAGTCAAAAAAAATCCAAGCCCAGCTGAAGGAGCTTCGTTATGGGAAGAAGGATTTATTATTTAAGGTGAGCCTCTTTCTTCCTTCTCTCTCCAACTTTTTAGCCCAGTTTGTAAATTATTTAAAATATGATTTAGCTCAAATTTCCAGATGTGCACACAAATTAGAGTTGCATCTGACTGCATTTAAGACACTCCCATTTGCTTACCTACTTAATTAACAGAGATAAATGCAGATATGGTTTCCTGGGTACATTCTTAGTCAAAGGCAGGCATCATTGCAAAGTATTTAAAGTCCCTTTGTAACTTTCAATTACTTTAATTCAGCATTGAGAAATATTGTCTTTTGGAATATTTATATTAAGGAGAGCATATATTAAGTTTACAGATGTCTACTGGTAACTTACATCAGTCTGTTATTAAGGGTTTTTATATTTAATTATTGTTGTTTGATTTTGGTTTTTGATACCTTTTGTTCTTTACAAGACTATTTAGTCAAGATCATTGCAGAAGTAGACATCTACCACCATTGTGGGTGTGATAGTAAATAATAGCCTTGCCCCAAAGACATCCAACTAGTAACCTCTGGGACCTGGTAACCTTACCTTCTACGGCAAAGGGAACTTGGCAAATGTGATTAAGTTAAGAATTTTGAAACAGGGAACTTATTGCAAATTATCCAGGTGGTTCCTGAATATAATCACACAAGTCCTTTAAGAGTGAGACAAAAAGGCCTAAATAAGGAAAAAGTTATCAATGAGCCATGGACATGGACAGCAGATCTGAATTGACTGGGGAGTGGGTGAGGGGGCAGTGGAGAACAATGAAGGGAAAATTGGGACCACTGTAATAAAACAGCAATACAAAAAAATAAAGAATATTAAAAAAGGTATGTGATCACAGAAGCTGGGGGAGGAAAGACAATATGAAGGATTTCCACCTATAGCCTCCAGAAAGAATCAGCCCTGCCAACACATTAATTTTAATCTCATACAATTCATTTTAGATATCTGACTTCCATAGCTGTAAGAGAATAAATTTGTGTTGTTTTAAGCCATGTTATTTATGGTAGTTTGTTATAGCAGCAAGAAGAACTACTAAAGATAATTTATTTTTATCGCCTCTGAGCATGAGAAATAGGAGCCAGATGCTTTTAATTGTAATGCTTATAGTATAGTTGCATAGCCAAATGCAGTAGAATAATAGTGTATTAGGCCCTTAGTTGTAGAAATAATAATTTGTTTAAATAAATAATAAGTACAAATCATTTTGTGTGCAATATTGCTTGTTAAAAGTGTTTTCACAACAGTGAGCAGCTCAATCTACAAATGTCAAGTTGAAAGGGGGATAATTCCTCATATTATTTAATAGTTGGAAAATCCTGTACATTTTTTCAATGAAAATAATAAGAAATGGCTTCTCTCTCTTTTTTAGCACCTTCTCTTTTGGCATAGAGTCATGAAAGGTTATTTGCTTTTATGTCAACCATATTTATTAAATACTCATTCTATGCAAGGCACATGATTCTGCTTGCTCTTCCATAAATATGCTCCTTGCCATTCCTCTGACCTCATTTGTAACAGAACATTTCCCAGAACAGCAAAAACACTGTTAATTAATTCTCATTAATGCTTACCAATCCATACTTTTCAACATTGCTCATTTTATGTAATAAATATATAAGGCAAAATATGAAACACAAGATATTTGCTTAAATTTAATCTTCCAGACTGAGAATCCTGATCTCCAGATATCTCAACTCCTACATTCTACTTGGCCTTCGTTTTTTGCAGTCATCAACAATAAATAATTGAAATAGAAAAAAAGTATGTGTGTCTTCATCCCCAAAGATATTTCTAGTTTTTGGTGAATTAGTTTAAGTTTGTATCAGGAATGTAATAGAAAAAATTAAAGTTTCCTAAAGCTGGTAAAATATAACTCTTAGGCTGACAGATTTATGTAAAAATAAAACATTATACAAGACTTTTATATTTTTTCAATTTTATTTCTCAAATTGAAGAGTTATAAAAAGGGAAATTGGGAGAAGAGAATGAGGAGATCTAACAATTTTCAGTTATTTACTTTTTTGTAATATGCCAGTTGTTGAATATAGATGAGTAATTTATCAATTTCATAAATTACCAAAATGGAAATTTGTTGAAAATCTTTTGGACTTGAAAGTGAGACGTTATATATAAGCTTTAATGTTTCACGTCACTTTAGGAGGAGCACTTGTGTATGAAACCAGGATAATTATGTATGACCAGACCATGAAATTGCAAAAATTAGAAAGTTCTCAGTTTATACCCTCACCAAAAGGCTGTTTAACAGAAAGATTCTTAACAAGTAAAATAACAAGAGGTTTAGAAGCATGAGAATTTTATAGCTTGTTCAGGAGCTAAGCAATGTCGATGACCCAAATTTTCTCATTTATTTGTTTAGTTTTTTCTCTTTCCACGTCATGACCCTCAACTTACTAACTTGTTCTAGGCTTTGATTCCTCATTGTGTTTTGATAGTGGCTAAAGACCTATATGCTGCTCTTGGCCAACTGCATACAAAGTCAGAGAAGAAGGAGGTACACTTGTCCTTTAGTGTCATAAATTTTACAAAGGAGAGAAAAAGTTTGAAAAGCCTTTCCAAACTTTGTCATGTATCCATGCAGAAGTGAGGCTTTAGTGTTTTCAGTTTTTATTATGAAAACTTTCTTTTTTATATAAAGTAAAATAGAAGAGGATTACTGATGGGATGTGATGATAGTTTCTGCTACAATGTAATTATACACTCATGTTGATAGCAATAAATGGTAAACTCATCTGATTTGCTTGCTACTGTAGCTACAATGTGCATTTATATCTTGCATAAATATATTTTAAATGAAAGAATACATACATAGGTAAACACATATATGTATGCATATGTATGTAGACATATATACATACATACAATGATGTATCAGGGCAGTAGATACTAGAAACTGATATATGTAACCCTCATGATTATGTGACCACAAAAATTCACCCATGAACTTTTCAAAATGAGCCCACAAAAGATTCCATTTCCAATAGCTTCCCTGAGAATTTGTTACTGGAATTGATGACATTAGTAAAGATAGACTTTAAAAGAGCAATTCTTGTTGCCGAAGCACTCAAATTTTATTTTAAAAATAATGGCATGTACTGACAACTGCAAGACATGTTAATAAATTGTATCCTTAATAATGTTTGAGAGCTGGTTTTTGATTGCGGAAGACTGCCAGAAATAGCAAACATGCTCTGCTAAAGAAAGCAGTGAGGCCCCGCTGACTGTGAACTGCCAGGGACTGGAGTTACTGTTTATCCTCCTTGATTACACTTGGAGCTGCTATTCTCTGGAACTCCGACTCTCGGTTTTGCTGATGTATTTACTTTTACCTATACACGTCTTTTCTATTCCAAAGGTATCATTTTCTCATTGTAGGTAAATTTCAAAAACCTCAAAAAGTATAAAGCCAAAAGATAACATTTCAAATACCATCACTAAGAAGATACAGATTATTTTGAAATATTTCAACCTAGTTACTTTTGTCCTAAGTATAATACTGTTCCTTTTGACTAATATATATATATACATACTATGTACTATATATTATATATTCTACTTTTTCACGTAATTTTAAAACCCAAAAATAGTTTTTAATTTTAATTGTGTTTCATAAAACGTTAAATGAATAATTTTCTATCATACCAACATGCCAAGATGACTTAACTTTTCCCTCATAAACATGTGTGGATTCACATGTATGATGTGTGCATTATGATTTTAGTTGACACTATGATGGAAAGGAAGTGGCGGATGAAAGATAGTGAAGAGATTAACCAAAGAACACCTATGCACAACCCATGGGCACAGACAACAATGCGGGGGTGCGCTTGAGGAAGGGAGACAGTGGAGCTGGTGGAAGTGAGTAAAGGGAAAAAAAAGTGGGAATGATTATAACAGCATAAATATAAACAATAAAAATTAAAATTAAAAAATAAAAATAAATAAGAATTCTTTATTATATTTAACTTGAAGTATAGTTTTATACTGAACATGGATCTAACTAAAGGAATTTACTAAAATTATTGAAACCTGTTCAATGCTAAGTAAGAATACCTAGTACACATTACTTTTTAGGATTTGGATATTTTATAACTTTATTGAGGAGTGATTGACAGATATAATTGTATATATTTAAGGTGTACAACATGATGCTTTGTAGTACACATACATGGTGGAATGATTACCAAGATCAGCATCATTAATATACCCATCACTTCACATAGTTAACTCTTATTTTTTGTGTCTGAGGTGAGAATTATTGAGTGCTATGGTGTATTAACAGCTGTGCCAAGTTACATCCCCATCAACAGTGTATAAGGATTCCCCTTTCTTCATATCCTTGCCAAATCTGTTATCTCTGTCTTTTTGGTAATAGCTAAACTTGAATTGTACAATATCCTATTATTAGCTTAGTCATCTTGCTATATTTTTGATCCTCAGACCTTATTCTTATAAACACAAATTTGCATGCTTTATCACCTATCATCCTATTTCCATTCCCTCCTGACTCTGGCAAACACTATTTTCTTCTCTGTTTTATGAAATCACTCTTTTGTTTGTTTTTTTAAGGGGGGGGAAGAAGCACGTCTGTTTTTGTGTTTTAAGATTGCACATATGCCACATGTAAATTATACCCTACAGTATTTGTCTTTGTCTGATTTATTTCGCTTATTTTAATGACCCCTAGATCCAACTATGTTCTTAAAAAAGGCAGGATTTCATTTTTTTTTTTTAGTGGCTGCATAATATTCCAGCAAGTATATAACCATGTTTTATTTATTTATTCATCCATCAAATACATATAGGTTAATTTCATATCTTGGCTATTGTGAATTACACCACAATGAGAATAACTATACAGATATTTCATTGCCATATATGCAGAGAAGCGGGATTGTTGGGTCCTATTGTACTTCATTTTTAATTATTTGAGAAACTGACATACTATTTTCCATAATAACTGTACCAATTTACATTGCCACCAACAGTGTATAAGAGTTCCCTTTTCTCCACATCCTTGTCAACATTTATCTCTTCTCTTTTTGGTAACAAGACTGACAATATAGCTTATTGTGGTTTTGCTTTGCACTTCCCTGGTAATTAGTAATGTTGAGTACTTTTTTTATATTACTGTTCGCCATTTGTATGTCTTGTTTAAAAAAATTTTTTTGTTCAGGTTTTTTTCCAATTTTTGCATTGTAATTTTTGCTCTTCTACTATTGAGTCATGTGAAATCTTTATATATTTTAGATATTAACCATTCAGCAGATATATGGTTTGCAAATATTTTCTTCATTTGTAAGTCGCCTTTTAAATTTATTAATTTTTTGCTTTCAAGTACAGAAGTTCTTTAGTTTGATATATTTCTGTTTATTTCAGCTTTCATTACTTGTGTTTTTGATTTTGTGTTAAAGAAATCATTGCCCCTGGGTGCTGTGGCTCAGTGGATTGAGCATCGGCCTGTGAGCCAAGTGTCACTGATTTTGATTCCCAGTCAGGGCACATGATTAGGTTGCACGTCACGTCCCCAGTTGGGGGCGCGAGTGAGAGGCAACCACACAGTGATGTTTCCCTCCCTCTCTTTCTCCTTTCCACTCACTCTAAAAACAAACAAACAAATATTTTTTTAAAGTAATTATTGTCAAGAAAATCTCAAGAACCTTATTTTTTATATTTTATTTTAGAGATTATATGGCTGCAGGTCTTACACTTAAGTCTTTAAAACATTTTGAGTTTATTTTTGTGAGTGGTAAAAGAGAGGGGTCCAGTTTTATTCTTTTCAATTGTTTGTACAGTTCTGCCAACACCAATTATTTCAAAGACTATCCTTTTCTCATTGTGTATTCTTACTGTCCTTGACAAAAATGTGTTACTCTTTGTAGCACATACGGAATATTCCATCTTGCTTTGTCCTCTTGTACCTATGAACTCTTTGTTGATGTCCTGTCCTTAGGTTTCAGATGTGTAGATTTTTTTGTTCCCAAAATCCATCCTTTTCCTTACATTCCAACATTCTGAGACATTTAATTTGGATTCTACTATTTGTTTCATGAAAAGAGCTATGACAGATCTACTGAAGGATGCTGGTTTTGTGATTATTTCTCTTACTTATTGAATAAAACCAATTTAATAATACTGTGTGTCTTATTGTTTAAAATAAAATAAAGAAATAATTAAACTAGTGTTTATATGAAGTTTTTAGTGATAATATAATGTCTTATGTATAATATTTATATATAATTAATACCATATATATGTGTGTATATATACATATATATGTAAGCGTTTTATACTGACCCAGTACATTATTTCATTTTATACTCACTACAATTCCTGGAACAGAAAGGAAATATTGTAGGATTTACTGCACAATGAGTAAACTGAGGCCCTGAAAAATTTGACACTCAAAGCCACCAAAATATTTACTTGCAAAACAAATTTATTTATAAACTGAGACCATCACTATTTTACTCTATTTATTTATTTTAAAGTAAGCTGACTTTTTGAAGTTTATGGATCAAGTCCATTTGGTAGAGACTTAAAATTATTCTTTTGATAATTATTTCTATAACATTTATTTATACCATTGTATCAAAATTATGACATATTTGGTGATTCATGAGCTGTATCCATTTTTTTCTGAAACCCAGACATCAGAATGGCATGGGTTTTCATTGGTATTTTCCGTAGAAACCAGTTGTGCTCAACTTGCTATGTCTGCTATTGGCTCCTCCTGAAAACAGAAACATTGCCATGAATTTCCATGCATGGCTAATAACAAATGTCAAATTATTTTCTAATGATTTGAATTTTGTGAAGCCGTTGCCTCTTGATTTTAAACCCTTGTGTAATTTAATGATAATTTCTGTACATCTGTCTCTCATTAACTTATATTTATCTCACCCACATGGTAAACCATTTTCTAACGGACAAAGCATTTTCAATGCCATTCATTTGTTATGTCTCAACTTATCTCTAATTAAATGAGCTTTGGCCCTAAAAAATGTGGGCACACTGCAAAATTGGTTAAAGGGGTTACTGATTGTGTTGTTTTTCATAATTCAGAAAACTTTGAGGTTTTAAAAGCACATTCCTTTGGACCTTATAAAACCTGATGAGTTTAATCAGGGCAAGTAACTGCACCACGTCGTGGATCGGAAAAACAAGACCTAGAGAAGCTAGAAGAGATGTCTGAAATCATAATACCAGTAAGACTCAGAATTCAATTCTAATCTAAGTCTTTGACTCCACTATTGCATTTTCCCTTGTTATAGTCCTATTTTGTGCCTTAGAGTGATTTATAGATTATACTTTCAAAATATAATTTTAATGCACTCAAAGATCTAAATGGCAAATATGCATACCTGGAAATATAACTTAGTGACTTAAAAAACATACTATCTGTTGGTAACTAAATTCAATACATTTCCTTAGAAACATAATAATTTTTATTTCAAAAATAAGATTATTTCAGTTTAAAATTGTCACTTGTTGGGACAGAGGTCTCTTTTCTGGCTCTCCATATTCTTGTCATTCTCTCTAGTTGTTTTTAAAACTATACGATAAGGATATGCACTTTGGTAGAGAACAGGAGAAAACTACTTGACATTGTCTAAATCAACCTAACTTTTCAGCTTTGTTGTAACCAAACAAAAAAATGGAGGTTCAGCCATCTGTCACCACAAAAGCCAAACTCATGAGGCAGATGCTGGTGCAAAGGGAAGAGGTTTTATTCAGGTGCTCTGTGACCTGGGAGAATGGCAGACACCGGTTCAAAGTCCATCTTATCTTTCAACCATGGAAAAAGCAAACGATCCTCAGGAAAGCCCAGATAAAAACCAGTGTCCAGAGTTCCTGCTCTATTTTAAAGTACAGTTCTTTGGAGCCTACAGGCAGCTGCTAAGTGGTCACAGTCCCCATCCAGGGAGCTTAGCTTGCTCCTGGCTGCTCTCCATTTTATCTTCCTCCTGAAGCCTGCTCATGAAGCATGGCCATGTGCAAGCAGCTGCCAGGGCTGCATGGTCACATGCACAAACGCGTGGGCTAGTGCATCACCAGGAGAGTGAGAAATAGTGAGGCTCTGTCCTAGAGACCGTGGGCCATGTAGCCACTAAGGCCACGTGGCCCATGGAGAAAACAGACAAGTGCACCATGTGAGTTCATGTCAGGAGCAAGAGGAAGCTTCTTTGTTCCTCTGGGGTTAGATTACCTTGAGTGTAGGATGCAACTTCCCAAATTTTTGCATGCTTTAAGTAGGTCCACCTCCCAACCAAACCCTTCTTTCTGCCAGTCTAGAAGGACAGGCCTCTTTGGTCCAGCTTCTCCTCCTGCTTGATTTTGACTTCTATGGAGCATGTGCCTGCAATTATCTAGTCCTGCCCACAAGCTGGTACCAGAGCGGGTAGGAGGAAGAGCTTTTCTTTTTATTTCATTTTATTGCTAGATTTTCATGCAGTCAATATGAGAACTTCCCCTTGCCACCGTCTTAGCTGATGGGGGTGAATCCCTGGCACTCTCACTGTTTTATGGTAACATGTTGCCTCCATGCTAAAAACACAGAAGCTAATTAGTCTCATTTATTTTTATTTTTTTAACATTCACCAGATAGTGAAGTAGATTATATATATAGGTTCCCAAAGGACATATATTTCTTATCAGAAATCTTGACAAATTTAAATTTAATAAACTTTCTTTTTCCCAAACATATTGAGGTTATCCAAAATACTGAAAATCACTAAAAACACAAGACATTTTAGGAAATCAAGCTCAGAGTTTAAAGTGACTTATCTATGATTGGTACAGATTCAATACACGTCTTTTGACTTCACATTTATCCATTTATTGAACATTATTGATTGAGCATGTGTTACCTGTCAGGCAACTAGCAGTTTTTTTTTTTTTTCCGTTTAACCAGGATTCTTGATTCATGCATGCTTCAGCCAAGGATCTGAATTCAATGGATACATTTCAGAAAGATAATGACTCAGAATTTTTCATAATTTTTACAGTTTAAATATGGCATTTTTGTTGAATAAGAGCTTGTATAAATTATCAGATTATCAAATTGTCTATAAGCATCCCAACTGAACAGCTTAAGAAGTTTTGCTTTGAATATTGACCTCAGCCTTCTACTGTTCTAAGCACTTTTAGGGCATGGTAAGTAGAGCTGCTTTCTCTGGCTATTATTGGTCATACTATGATTGTTCCAAGTTTGTGTCTTTATTTCAAACTCTGTTCATTTATTAGAAAACTGAGGTGCATTCTCTAATTGCCACAGTAATGACAGTTACAAATATTTTTTGAAAATACTTATAATTTTAATACTTAAACATTTTTCCATTTTAACTAAATTTACCAATCATTCAAGATTTGCAAAAAATATTCTGACCTATCACATAGGAAAACAAAACAAATCAAATGCATTTTTAAAAGTGAATATCTTTGGGTGTCCTGTTTCATATTCTGTGCCTTTTCCACATCTTGCTAATTAATGGGTCATGGTGCTCTTTCCCCTTGAACCTACATGGAGCCTCAAAATTTTTCTCATTTCAAGACTTGAAGTAGCTCTCAAAAGTCAGCCATGGCTGGCGCTCAGTATCAAGCTATCCGCTATCCCTGAATGAGCTTTATGTATTTTGCCTGTAGCCACTCTTCAGTCTCTTAAAAGCTACTCTTTCAGGATTTGCTTGCTCTTTTCTTAATGTTCAAGTACATAATAATTGTTACATATTTACAAAGATGTTGTAAAGAAGTAGTCTATAAACTAAGGAATATTGAGAGAATACAGCACAGGTGCTAATCTTCCTGCACGCAATCAAAATGAAGACAATTAACTTTAGACCAATCCTAGAATTTTTCTCCCTGGGTCTGAGAAGATGGGGTGAACTTTGAAGTGTGACCTCCCCTACCTCCCACTTGTCCTATTGATCTTGTTGCATGTGTGTCATGGCTTAGCAAGCTGTCCTCTCACTGAGAGGAACCCCAAACCTTTACTAGGTTCAGTTGACTTTGCGTATTTCATTGCTTGGAGCATATATAGAGCAGTGGTGCCATCATGAGACTATTGGGGAAATCCCTCCATGTGGGACCTGCCTGAGATATAACCAATTAATTTCCAAGCACAATAAATACCAATTGAAGCACTGGTTTCTTTAGGTCCTTTACATGTCTATTTTCAGCACACTCAAAAACATTTTTTTCAATGTGAGACATCTGTTCCTTCTGAGCACACTGCAAGTTCAACATGCGTTTCTGATCAGAACTTAGGTTCCAAAATGATGGTTTCAAAAACCTGGCCTGTTGTAGAATCAAATGTGAGCACCTTGGAAAAAACCACATCCTCAAGTAACTTTTCATCTCTAATTATAGTCTATACAGTTACACTAGTGTGTATATTCTAAACATATTTGTTTTATTTTGAATGTAAGATAAAAAGAAGGAAGAGTAAAGAAAATACACAGCAATTTTACTCATTATACAATTTTTAAATGTCTTGTTTTCCATATCCCTTACCTTAATGTTGATGCCAACTATAATTTCAGAAAATAGCAGCAAGTCATTGTCCTCCTTTTATACACTTTTGCCGCATATTTAGATGTTCTCCTCAGTCATGGCATGAGACATTTCAGAGGCAAATCTTTAAATTGACTCAATTTATTCTGGTTCACATATCATTGTTGTTACTCAGTTACTAGGGTGTTTGGGAGTATAAACATATAAAAGAGAAGAAGCCAATTACTTCCAAATGCAATTGCATAGAAAGCTACTAAAATAGACACAATTTAGAGAAAGTTTAATAAGAAGAGTTCTCCATAGTTTACACAAAGGAATGTATAGCTTGTGAAGGTAAGAGCGGGGTCCCTGAGTAGTACATCCTTGGAGTCTGTCACTATGGCAACACTGCCACTTCAATTATTGTCCCTAATAGATCTCTTAGAGAAAGATTTCAGCTCTCTTAGTCTCTACCATTGTCATTTGGACTTAATAAACCCCATGTGAGAAACAAATTCAGTGACATTATTATGTGAGTTTTCAAAAAGAAAGAACCTTCACATTAGAAGGGTTCTGTACCACCTTTGAATACACTCTCTTACATGATCTTGGCTATTCTCCCTGACAGCATTGCCCCTGAGTAGAGCTGTTCAGTGATTAATGCTCACAACATTCCAATGTAGGTTCTTTCCTTCTTACAAAAATCTGTTAGAGAAACTCTGTCTCATTGCCAGTTATGGGTGACTTTTTACATGCCTATCTGATTCCCAAAATCAGATTTCTAATGTGTTTCCCCAGAGTCTGCCTTTTTTTTGGTTCCTTCTTTACTCTTTGACTCTATTTGTCTTTTCTATTCTCTGTGTCCACTCTTCTAAGGTTCTTTCAAAAGGAAAATTTGAGCTCATGATGTAATTGATTTGAAGTTGTAGAAACATTTTGGTTTTAGTCAAAGGTGGAACTTAATTAATTGAAATAAACTGAGGAGGTGAAATAAGGTATAATATTTGAACAGGGAACAAAAAAAATTCAGTACTCTGAACTCATGCTACTTAGCCAGAAGCCAAAATGTAGTCGCCTGCATACATTTTTCCATTTTCTTCCCAATTGCATGATCTCTTCTTTTATCAGGCACAAGTAACATATCTTCCCACCCTGCCTCCCACCATTGCTTCTCTGCCACTAGAAATAGGAATCAGAAAATTCCCTGAGGGTGGAAATATCCGTAGAGGTTATATTAAGTGATGTGTGGAAACTCTATGAACCTGTTTTGGGTGAAATAGTTTTGCCTAATCTGTACCTCTTGCAAAAAGCTAGATAAGCTGCTGAGCACAATTAAGAAGCCCCTCCTATGGGCCCTGGGAGTGCATTTGCTGCAAGAGAAACAAAACACTTCTCAAAAAGACTATTTGACAATTTTGACTAATCTATGTATAAAAGTTCTTACTTATATCAGTCCTAAACATCATCTACTGAACATTTTGTTCATTTTTTCTTACTTAGTAAATGGATATTGGGATGAGAAGAAGACTATAAATTTACTGTCAGGCGATTGGGGTTCTTTATTAACTCTTTCACTTACCTGGAAACTGAGCTAAAGACGTTGCTTAGCCTTGTTGGGTATCAATTCCTCTGCCAGAAAACTGCAAATGAGATGAATAAATATACTTTAAAGTTATTTAACAGCATCAAATGAGATTAATATGCAAATTAATTTTACAAAATATTTCATACACATTTTATTATCAATTAATTGATTTTCTTTTTCAAAAGGGAACTTTATTGCTCGTAGTTATACCAGGTCACTTTTTCAGTCTAAACAGTTGTTTTCTGAGCCTCATTCTTCATACTTTGCAGTCGCAGGGTGTGTCGCATTACATCCCAGCCCCACTTTCCTCCTTTAAAATAAGAGCCACCCTGGAAACTAGGGTAAGAGCAGTGTATTCCCTTAATTTCAGGTAAATATATTTGTTTTATTAATTTATAAATGAATGAAAAATAATAACTTTTTGGAGAGAAAACAGCTCATGTTTTTTTAGTTCATGTATGACAATCAAGAACTAAGGTCATAATAGCTTTACAAAAATTAAATTGTTGAGATATAAATATTTTCCTGATAAAATCTTTACACAATTATTTTAATTAAAAAATAAATTGATATAGAGACCAAGAACTAAATGGAGTTTCTTAACATAATTGTTGTTGATCATTGTCTGGAAACAGAGATATGATGGATTACGTTCTCTTTTCAAATGCCTTGAACATGTTGTTTGTGCAAATAATAGATGAAAATTGTCTGTAATCTTAATTACAAATACAAGAGGCCTTTACTATAGTGATTTGGGTTTGTTCTGGACAAACTCAGTAAGGTGATATACTGATTATTTATTAATAAAATCTGTAACATTTTTAAAAGTAATATTAAAAGTAGCTATTTGGAATTCTTTTTTATTTCAGATTAAATGGAAAGGATATATTAACTCAATATTACATCACCTCCCCTTTCTTCCTCTATTGAATTTGTTTTTACTTCAGATACGTTGTTGATAATGTGATGACATAGTTCTATTTTTCACGTATTTGAACCTTTTATCTGCATGGTGCTTGGATTTTAAAGATACATTAGTCTGTGAAAGTCCAGCAGCAATCAAGCACAGTCTTGAGATTGTTCAATTCTAGCTGTTTTAACAATAATCCTCAGATTGCCAAATGAGGATGCTCTGGTTGATGTTTCATAATTTTAGCATGTGTAGAGAGTTCCTGGGTATCTTGTTACCCTAGACAGTGCTGACTGTGATGGTCTATGGGCCACATTTTAAATTATAATTTTCTAGGTATTAATTAGATCTATGTGAACAGTCTTTTTTTCTCTTAATTTAAAAATTTTATAAACATGGTGTAGTAGAAAGAACCAGCATTTCAAACCAGGTGATCTAAGTTCCCTTTCAGACTTTCCAGTTAATTTAGTAGTGTTTGATTTGTATATAGACCTCTGAAAGAGAGGATTTATGTTTGTTATTTAACATCCTTCTCCCCCCATTCCTACACCCCATCACAACTGACATTTTGCAGCACACATACAAAAGACCAAGTCATATGACAAATTGAAATGCACTCAGTGCAGTAAGGGAGACAAGCAAGTTTACAATTAATTTTAGTACAACATGACAAGTGTTTTATAAGCACTTCGTCTACCACTCTTGGGGCAAGGATCAGTGAGATGTGGTTCAAAATTCAGTAAACCTTGGGACAAGCTTCAAGGAAGAGTCACATTGGGTTAGACCCTGAACTCACTGCAGAAAAGACTTCACTCACTAGATACTCAGTAAATATTTGCAGAAAGGAAGGGGAGAGTCAAAGAGTAAGTGAGAAATGCTGTCTTTATTGAGAAAATGGTACAGTCTAGGCATAGGTAGGACTGCTTGGATATGCATTACTATTTAACAGATTGTCACAGAACGTGCTGAAATGTATGGTGGTGAAGGACGCAAGAGAAAAGATTAGGAAGACAGGATGTGCCAAATTATGAGGGACATGGATGACGTTGTTAACAATTTCTAGAGAAAAGTATCAGCATTTTTTTATGGATGGAGCTTCTCTGTGTTGGTGGGGAAAGGTTCAAGTTTCTGCTGGCTAGAATATGAAAATCAGCTTTGTTTGCTGACTTGTTCTTCTCCCATTGGTCCTGGATGGCTTATCTTTCTAGCCAGTGAGGTGTATGCCAGCAACCATTTAACATTATTCAGGTGCTTCTGATTGACAGAAGACCCACAGTTTCCGGTTCTGTTATATTTATTTTTATTTACTCATTTTTACCAGTCAACTTAAGTTTCTTTTGACTTGAAAGTAAATAAAGGACAAAAGGAAAGAGGAAAGGAGACTGATGTATAGAAATATTAGATTCAGGGAATCAACCTCCCCAAAACACATTTGAGTCTAATATTTTCATATGCCTTTTTAATAAGCAATTTAATGAGACTGGAAACCATATTACTGCTTAATGAGGTATAAAACTTTTCTCATTTAAAGTCATCTCTTGGACTGTGAAAGGAGAGGCAGACTCGGATATTCTGATTAATAAAGAAAAAAAAGGGAACCCTTTGGTTGGTCTTAGCTATTTTAGACGTTTATTGAGCCTGTATTTTATTCAAAACTGGTCTCACTATTTTCTTCTTCTACCCATGCAAGAGGCAGCACTGAACAGCACAGACACTGGATTCAGACATGTGTGTTTAATACTGTCAGTTTCATTACAGATTTGTAGATGAGTAAACATCTCTCTTTTTTTCTCGTTTGTAAAATGAAATTAATGTTAGCTTCTACGTCATACGATTTTAAGAATCTAATGTGATACAAGTAAAATATCAACTTCGAGTAGTCTGGCACATATTAATTGCACAAGTATTCCCTCTCAGTTTTCCAAAAAATTACTTTCTTTTGATCATAATATTGATAACCAAGTGTATGTGGTTCTAAGAGAAGCTTGAGTAAAATCCAGGCTCTTCTTACTCTTAAGTAGGAAATTGCACAATGTGCCTGAGCTAGTTTCCCAACTAAAGAGAGGAAACCATCACTACACTGTAGAAAAGGAGTGTGTATAGATTAGTGATGTGAATCAGCAACCTAGGAGGCACTTGGCAAATGGTGGTTGCCTTCATCTTCTAGCTTGTCTTTTGAAATATATGCAAACAGAACTGAAAGGATAAACGTATCTCCCTTTTTTCATGTTGCTTATAGGCAAACCTGGGAGAGGCTAGAGAGGAACTGTTGTGTTTAGATAAGAGGGACATAAATGTAATCCACAAGTATAGCTCACTGGGCACAAGAATCCTATCATTATTTCGAGGAAAAGGTGGAAAGTCAATTTCTTTCCTTCATTCATACGAATGTACTGTGGCTCCCTGACGTATTGGCTCTCGATGTCTTGTATTTCAGAACTCTACCAAGCTTTCCCTAATACTGTAATTGGATTTTACTTTTCTTAATGCTAATAGAGATTTTCCAAAGCAGAGATAGAATTTTCATTCAAAATTTGCACAATAAATTATAAAATTTTTATATTGAAAATGTATCTGTGTCGTCTCTCTGTTGACAGAAGTATATTAATCATAGACTCTAACTGCACAAATATTAAAAAAAAAGAAAAACTAGTCTGCAAGTTAGAGCTAATCAGCTGGGATTAAGCAGAAATTAATGCATTCGGTGTATGTTTCTCAGAGAACTTTTATGTGTCACACTGTTAGATGCAGTTTATACAGCAATAAGCAATCCAAATATAGCCCTTTCTGTAGGAAGTTTATGTTGTTTCATGTAAGTGAAGATTTTTGGATAGTTCCCAATGTTCCAAAACACCATCATATAAGAAAAATTCTTAACTTATTTCTTCAACTATCCATCCATCCATTCATTCATTTATTAAGAATAAGTTCTATTGAGATATACATTTCTTTTTTTCACTTAAACATTTTTTTTTCAGTTGCAGTTGTCACACATTATATTAGTTTCAGGTGTAAAACCTAGTGATTAGAAATTTATATAACTTACAAATTGATGGCCCCTATCAGTCTAGTACCCATCTGACACCATACATAGTTATTACAATATTATTGACTATATTCTGTACACTGTACATCCTTGTGACTGTTTTTATAACTGGCAATTTGTACTTCTTTATCCCGTCACCTTTTTCACCCCTCCTCCCAATCCCTTCCCATCTGGCAGCTGTCAGTTTGTTCTCTGTCTCTATGAGTTTGTTTCTGTTTCGTTTATTTTGTGTTTTCGAATCCACATGTAAATGAAATCATAATGGTATTTGTCTTTCTTCTGGGTCCCTTTGCAGTCATGCTTCTCTCCAGACTCCAGAACTATACAAATACAAACACTCAATATAATGCTTTTGGATTTTTATCCATGTGGGTGCAACTGTCAGTCGTTTGTCGCTTTTCAATTTAATTTAATCTAATTTCATTTGGCTGTCTCCAGTTTGGGATTATTACAAATAATGCTCTTACAAATACACAGAGGTCTTTATATGGAGATACATTTTCAATTTTATGGATAAATGTTAAAATAGCATTGTTAGGTCATGTGGTATGCTTAATTTTACAAGAAGCTGAGAAAAACAATGTTCCTAATTTGGATGTACCATTGCATCCATGGCTGAGAAGTGTAAGGGATCTACATTATCTACTTTCCTGCCAATATTCGGGTTGATCTGTCTTTTAAATTTGAATCTTTTTAGTGCATGTGTAGTAGTAGAGGATATGGTTATTCTTTGCATTTTCCTAAAATTACTATTTTAAATGCTTTTCATATACTCAGTTTACAGTTCTACGTCTTTGTTGAAATGTCTATTTGAATGTTTTTCTCTTTTAAAAAATATTTTATTTTTATACTGGATTGTTTTTTAATAATTCATATAGTTAGGTCTTTTTTTTATCAGTTCTATATTTTGCAAGGATATCTCCCAGAATATGGCTTGGATTTTTATTTTCTAACCTATAACTTTAAAAGAGAAAATATGTTTTATTTTTTATGAAGTCAATCTTACAAATGGTTATTCAATACCAGAGCTTTTCAAATCTATCTAAAATATATTTATCTAACCTGTAATCATAAAAGTTTACCTCTCTGCTTTCTTTTAGACATTTTATACTTTTTTCTCTTATAAGTAAGTCTATAATCCATCTTAAGTTTAAGTGTAATACTTTAAATTTTATATAGAGTGTGCATAAAATGGATTGAGATGTTAATTCTTTATTAATATTCAATCATTTTGTTTCATTTTATAATTTATTTTTAAGATAGTAATGATTAAGCTGAGAACTGACTGACAGGTACAGAAACATATCTTGAGTATTTAGTGTACAATCCCTTATGTCACTTAATTCATGGATTTCTGTGTAAGAAATCCATATAAAACTCCTTTGATTAGAAGTGTGTGGCAGTTCTTTGTTCTTACAGTTCATCATGACAGTTAAGTACTCTGAATTTAGAGTATAAAAGGCTAAAAAAATCAATCCTGGGTTTGCCAATGACTAGGGTAATTATGGGCAAATTGTTAAACTATTAGGTTTTAATTTCATCACTCTGTAAAATCAGAGTTCATAGTTTAGTGCAATACCTAGTAAAGAATCAAATGCCTTAGAAAACTGAGCTACTATTATCTGCCTCTTCTGTCTTTTTTATTATTTTCTTTTTTCAATCAGAGAAAATTTGTCTGGTTCTCCTCTGCACTAGCCAGAGCGTTCTGTGCTCGGTGCCCCAGTCTGCGTACCATGGGGGTTACGTGTGTGCCTACCACCTTGCTCTACAGAATTGCATATTTCTATTTTGAGGAAAGTTCATTTAGTATTGATTTATTCTAATTTATTAAACCAAGAAAAGATATATTGAACTCCACCATCCCTGTTTTAAGTTATCTCACCTATGTACATGCCATGAACAAAAATAATGAAGTATGTTTTTTGTTATTCAAAAATGCCCACAGATAATAATGGCAACTATTAAATGTCTGGCATTTGCTCGACAATGCGGTACTAACTCACACATACATGACCACAAAATCTTCACAACAAGTCTTTAACACGATGGTTCCAAACTTACATGCACATTAGACTCACATGGAGACTTTTTAAACTTGTAAAGTTGAGATAGCACCCTCGGCCTATAAAAAAAATGCCTGGGTATGCAGCTAAGCCATAAGTACTTTTTGAAGTTTCCAACTTAATTTTGATGTAAAGAACTGTTTGCGAACTCCAGCTTCAAGGTCAATTCTCCTCTTACCAACCACAGATTGCAGATGGCTCTGGGAGATGGAACCACTCTGATTTCAGTACCCGATGCAGCCAAACATTACATTATATAAATTTTGACTAAATTACAAACTTTAAATATATGCCTATAATTTATGCATAATTACACATAAACATACTTATAAAATATGCATATGTACATACATAAGGACAGATTGGAGTGTGTGAGGACTGATACAGAGTAGTGAGGAAGAACGTTGGAAAACCCAACATCAATTTTGGGAACAGCTGAGGGTGTGGTGTTGTGGATGGAGCATCCAAGAAATATTTTGAAGGGATGTTGGGGTTTCAACTGAGTTTGGAAAGTTTATGCAGGTGTAAAAATGGGGATGCTTCTTGTTTTTTTGGAGGCAGGTGGAACAGTATGATCAGACAGCCCAATGCATGAAAGAACGAGCAGAAGGAGTTTGAATCTGGCAAATTGTGAAAGGAGATAGTAGTGACCTGGCTACAGCTGAGACCTGGAGTCAGAGAGGCAAGATGCGCCTAAATCAGATATTGCCGTGTCTTCTGTTCCAGGATTAGGGCTTGAACTTTACTCTTTAGTAGATGAGCTGAATTTAATTTAAAATTAATAAGGATGAATCTACTATTAATACACAATATGTCCATATCTGCATTTAGCAAAGTTTTGATTTTGAATACATTGCTGTGGAAAGCAGTGAGTGCCAATTCTTCTTTTAATCTGTGCAGTTGAAATCCTAAATCCTTTGCAAGCTGGAAACCACATTTTAGCCTTAATTGTCAGATGTCACTGGCAAGAAGCACATTTCCCCAAACAGACTCCTATTTGCCAGTTCCAGAGATTAGCAATATAATTGAATGTCAAAATGCATTCTTTCTGCATCTTTCTCCACTCCTCCCTGCTGTTTTCTTAATGAGAAAACCTGAAAGGAATGAAGCAGGTGATCTTATTCATCTTATTCTGGAACTCAGAAGCCTACAGTAAGAGGCAGAAACATGTTCCCAACATGGCTGCATATTTATTTATAACCACACAGAAAGTGGTTGTAAAATATTTCTTCTAAATATTGTTCTACATCTTCACATTCTCAGCGTCATGTCACGCTTCCCATTCCTGAATTCTGGGCAGGGCTCCCCACCTTCCGTCTCTCCGTCTCCAAGCCATTTTCCACACTGTCAAAGGAGGGGCTGTCTGTTTAAGTTTTAAAATTGCCCATTATTCCACCTCTAAGCCCCTCATTACCTGCCCCCATCCCTTCTAGAGGACTAAGCCTAACCTCCTCAGTATGGCTTGCAAGGCTCATCCCTTCAGGCTCATCCCTTCCGTCTCATCAGCACCGACCACTGAACCATTGAAGACTTACTTTCTTGTAGCTTTCAATTTCTTAAATCTGTTTTTCTCCTGTTTTCTTTCCCTACCATGTCTTTCCAACAATTCTTCACTTGGTTAACTCTTAATAATGTTCTTAATTACCTGCTGAGTTCATCACGCTTAAGGCCTGCCTCTCCCCTTGGGCAGAACCTCTATTCCCTTCCTCCTGTGCTGGCAGGGAAGACAATTGCCTCTTTTTGCTTGAATGACACCCCAACTCTACATGTCAGCGTGCCTGGGAATGGTAGCATCTGGTCTTCTTAGCTTGGGTATAACCTCTATCTTATGAGTGACTGGAGTAGGAGGTGGGGGGCTCTCAAGCCTCAACATACTGGACTTCACATGCACAGAATGGGACTTCCGCCGAACCGTCTTAGGTGAAATAAGGAACATTGTTTGCCTGCCCTTGCTGGGTAAAACCATAGCCACAGACGGGAACTTACGGGAAAGGCAACTCTATCTTCTTGGCTTCACTGCTAAAATAGAACACTGAGTGTAGAATTTTTATCGCAGGGCTGGGGAGGATTAGGAGGGCATGGTTACTACCCTTAACAGGATTTAGTAGATTTTTGAATGAGTATTTATTTGTAGTCTGTATACCCTTAGGGCTATTTCCAGTGCATTAATGGCTTTTTAAAAAATAATTTTCACCAGCGAAATGATTGTTTCACTAAAAGAAACGTCATTGACCTCCTCACACTGTCATTCTGGAAACCTTGCCCGATGATTATTCAGTTTTAAAACTAGAGCTCTGGTGTTGTCTCCTCCCAGAAACCTTTCCTGGTGCCCTAAGTTGAGGGACTATGCTGTCTTTTTATGTTATACTGAAAATGTTTTTCTGTCTCTATTCTCCTTTAGTCCTAATTTCCCCAAGTTCTTCCTTTGTCATCTATCTCGTCGGTGCTTACTTAGTCTTTAAAATGCAGTTAAGGTCCGTACTCATCAGCACTCTGTCCTCTCTCTTCACACTCAAGTCTAAGGACACTCTTCTATGCTTTGTGAACACCCTATGTATATTTCTATTTTAGTGCTGATGACTCCACATTTAAATCATATCTGTGTTCCACCTCAATGGTGTCTATAAATGCCTCAATTACATTTTATTTTCTTTGTGCCTCTGGTATCTAGGCCAGCACTCGATAGTCAGTAAAACTTCTGAGTTAATTCAACACGTGCGTATTGAGAGTAAACCATCTGCCAAATACTGCACAAGGTGTTAGCGATACAAAGGTGTAAAGTGACATATGCTATACCTGCCCTTATGTAGCAAATGACCGAGTAGATAAAACAGGTATTGAGCAAATAGTTCAACAAATGAATGTTTAAAATGATAAGTACAGAGATGAATCTGTACATAATATTCAGACAGGTAATAATGTCAATTGATATACTTAGAGGTGTGATGTGGACTGTGATGAGGAGGGGACACGTGAGATGAAATAAAAAGGCAAATGCTGTTTAGCCAGAGGGAATCAGTGGAGGAAGAGTTGAAAGCACAGGATGATGCATATCAACCGCCCAGTGCAGAGTGAGCACAAGAGTCAGGATTTGAGTGTTTCCTGTGGCTGGAAGACCCAATATAAAGGAGACATCCAGACAGATACCACCCTGATGTCGTGGGGCCTGTAGGGTATTTTGTTAGAGCAGAGTAGTCAGCAAACCACAATTAGTTCCTACCTTTTACGTACCTGTTTTGTGAGACCTGTAACTAGAAATAAATTTTGAATTTTTAAATAATTTTATTTAACTTATTTTAATCAAAAGAAGAAGAATATCTTAGGATGGGTGAATGTCATTTGAAGTTCAGTGTCAATGTCAACAGAACAAAACAAAACAACAAGAACGACAACAAAGCCCCAGTACTGGAATGCAGGCATTCTCATTGGTTTACATACTGTCTGTGCCTCCCTTTGTGTTGCAGGAACAGAGGTAAGCAGTTGTCACACAGACCATATGGCCCACGCAACTGTCTGGCCCTTTATAGAAAAGACTTCCGTCAACTCTAGTACTATAGTGATAGAAAGTACTGAAATGTTTTAGTCAAAATATTTAAAGGGGTCATAATCACATAGTCATGTTCTTTTTTTTTTTTCAGAGAGAACAGTTTAAAGGAAGGGATGCTAGTTAGAAGGTGTGTAAGGAGTCCTCTTAGACCACCCATATGGTACATGACTTCTTAGAGGAAGACTTACGGGATTCAGAATCTCGTCATACACATAACTATTATTTTACTACAGCAAAAAAGATACAAAGTAAAATCAGCAAAAGGAAAAGGGGCATGGAGTGAAGTCCAGAGGATACAAAACTCAAGATTCCAAGAGTCCTTGCTCAGTGAAGGCACACCAATGTGTTTAACTTCTTTAACACTGTGTTCTGACAATATGCATGAAATGGTTTCTACTGAAGAAGTTTGCCCCTGTCCAGGAGTGCAGTGTTTTTATTGTATATTAGACATGTAGGTACCCTCTGCCTAGCATATCTCATAATTCCAAACTTCCAGAAAGAAAGCAGGTTTTCAGCATAATTCATCTTGTTTGCAGAGAGAGAGTAATACCACTGAGCCAGACTTAATCACTGAAAGCTTCCCAAAACCCAATTTTCCTGATGCTAAAGGCCACTCTAGCCTGCAGGTCTTTATATGTATAACAGTTTAAATCTTTGTACAGTATTTTAACTGTTTTCTATATTAGAAGTTATTGCAGCAGTACAGGTAGAAATGGTAGTAAATTGGACTGAATTGCTAAAATGTAAATGAAGAAAAATTGACAGAGTTGTACGCTATTTAAAAGGAAATGTGTGCATGATTTAACCTTGTACTGAATATGGTACATGAAGAGTAGGAAGATATCAAAGATTATGCAGGAACTTGGCTTATCAGTCAACATCGGTAAACTATCCTTTTCTAAAGTTGCATAGTAATTTCAGTTGAAGAATAAACTGACATGATGGAGGAAGTGACTTAGTTTATCCATTTGGTTATCTCACATGTCAAGAAGCATTGCAGTTTTATGTATGTATATGAATATATATATTTATTTTGGATATGCATTTATGTATACACATACATATGTATGACTTGAGGGTTTCTCTGAAAGTATTGATAAAAATGATATTTTTCACCATTAAGGTCTGAACCAGTTTAAAAACTAACACAGCTATTTTAGGTTATGATGGGAAAGCTTTCCCTGTAACTACACACACACACACCACACACACACACACACACACACACAAACATCTGGTTTCTTTTCTATTAACAAGCATAGAGGTAAGGCAATTCTAAATATATATATCATCGTCATCGGCAGCCGTCCGTCTCGAGAGACGATGGTGTAGCTTCTTAAGAGTCTATCTGCACCGCCGAAAATGGCTGTGCAGTCCGACTCGGGAGTGACACGGTATCTGTCTCCTCCTGTGTTAAATCGACATCTTGCGATGACGCTGGAGTGTCCTCTCCAGTGAAGCTGAAGCTACAAAGCCTGGGCAGGGTGATATGGAGGGTCTGCTGTTGCCCATGCAGCAGACCCCCCCTCTCTTCGCAGCTGAAGGGTCCAAGGGAAAGACGGAGTCAATACAGCTTGGCTTCAGGTGCGCCGCAGGAGTTGCCGGTGTTGACTACGTCAAACCGCCTTAGGGACTCCGACTCCGGATTTTCTGTCAGGGTTTACTCCCTTAGCCTTTCCCCTGAAGAGGTATGCCGCAAGGCAGCGGAGGTTTTTTGGAGTCAGAGTTTTCCTTCTCTGATGTGCCCTGACTGGAAGATCGAACCAGCGACACCTAGCTCGCAGGCCGACGCTCAATCCACTGAGCCAAACCATACATAGTTATTACATTATTATTGACTCTATTCCCTGTGTTGTAATTTACATCCCTGTGAGTTTTGTAACTATCAATTTTTACTTCTTAATCCCTTCACCTCTTTCTCCCAGTCTCCCAAATCCCCTCCTGTTCAACAACCACCAGTCTGATCCCTGTGTCTATGAGTCTGTTTCAATTTCATTTGTTTATTTTGTTGTTTTAGATTTTACATAAAAGTAAAATCATATGGTATTTGTCTTTCTCTGACTGACATTTCACTGAGCATAATACCCTGCAGGTTCATACATGCTGTAGCAAATGGTTAAGATTTTAATTTTTATGGCCAAGTAATATTACATTATATATTCATTCATTATACCAAATTTTTAATATATATATATATATATATATATATATATATATATATATATATATATATATCTCAGTTGGTCTTGATATTTAGATAATACTTGCATATGCCAGTATCACCACCTGATGTCCTAATACATTGTGGGCAACACCCTTACTTTCTATAATTACATACATATTAATACAAATTTCTTATCATCTTACTTTTAATCAATTTACTCCTTCTTTCCTTCCTTCCTTCCAATTTCTTCCTCTTCATCTCTTCTTTCCTCTCTCTCCTTTTCTTCCTTTTCCTTTTTCTCTCACATCCTTACTTCTTTCTTTTTTAACTCACTTTTTTGCTGTCCATAGTGTATGCAGTGTGCCCTTAATTTCACATTAGAGACAACGATAAAGAAATACAGTGAGACTTATTACACATTGTATTTTATTTTACTCAAATGTTATCTCATCAAATCAGAGTTCAGCATAACTCTCAGAATTGTACTGTGGTGAGTATGTCCCCCTAATCCAATAGAGGTTCTCATTAAGGCTTACCTGAACTATTTTGATAAGACTTAATTGGTTCTAACGTCCAATCTTTCCTCTATCATATTGTTTTTTTTTATTTATCTGACACATTAAAATATGAATGTGTACATTTAAAGAGGCACATTAAATTTTGCAGTTTATTAGGAGTGCTCCATCAACAGGAGTTATGGGAGAGGTTTCTAAAGAGAAGCAGGGAAGTGGAGTGAGACAATTATTTGATGGGTTATGGCTGAAGAAGTTGTCTTATTTGGGAAATGAGCTGGCTGCTTGTGATTGGTTGCTTTTAAGTTTCAATTTCTTGGATGCCAATGTGTTGACTCTGGCTCAGGTATTGCTTTGCTTTTGAGATATTGAATGAATGTAGTTTTAGTTCATTGGGAGAAATAACAGTGGATCCTCAGTTCTTAAACTTAATTTGTTCTGGAAAACTGTTTGAAAATCGGTTTCTTAAAAAACTGAATCTTCTTTGTCACCTGAGAGACACATGACTGGTCATACAGGTATCAGCATGAAAGACTTGTCAGGTAGAGACTTAAGACTTGAAGTTTTCTTATAAAAGTGAAACATTTTCTTTGTGAATAACTTGGTCAAGAATTGAATTTTTCAAGAATCAAGATATTTGAGAACAAAGGTTTGACTATATTTAGGAATGTAACTGCTGGATCAAGACAATATTCAGCTGTATAAAATAACTTTAACAGTGATTTCCAAGTGGCTGTACCATTTTGTATTCCCATTAACATGAATGAGTTATTATTCTTTCTCCACATCCCCCCAGTATTTGGTGTTGTATTTTGAATTTAGCCATTCTAAAAGATATGTAGTGGTATCTCATTGTTGTTTTGATTTTCAATTCCTTAATGACATATGTTAAACAAACATTTTCACAGCCAAAGCTTTTCTAAAAGAAAGGGTTAATTGAAGCATGTGTTATTCGGTAAAGGACCAAGTCCTGGGACATGAAGTCTAAACCACTAGCAGCAGCCTCAATGCAGAAAATAACCTGTCAGCCATGCTGGTGTTGATGGGCTTTTATACAACAAGTTTAAAGAAGAAAGATGTGAGTTGCTTTGAATGACTTTTAGATAGATTATAGATAAAGGGGGTAGGAGAAGGTGAAGCGAAGCTAGTTCTGAGTTTGGTATATAGTCTGTAAGGAAGAAGTGTCTGATTTTTTGGACTAGCTGTGGGTAAGGGTCTGGAAAGTCCATGCATTGGCACCCAGAGTGGGTTATTAGGTGATTCTATCTAGATTGTCATGAAAATACCCATGTGGAAGTTAATTCAAAGTTTCAACATACATTCAAGGATGAAAACAGTCTTCTATTGGTTTTGCCCTGCAGTTGTTGATCTCTCTTGTCTCTTCCTTTCACCCTATGGTCCCCTGTAATTTAATTTATGACATCTCAGAACTTTTTTATTGTCACATGCAACTCTTTATGTGCTTAGTTATCATGTATATGTCTTCTTTGGTGAGGTGTCACTTTAGATCTTTCCACTTATTTTGAAATTCAAAAATTACCTGTTTTTCTTCACTACATAGTGTTAATGTGGATTTTTAATAATATTCTATTTTTGCCTGCATATACAAAATAATGTAACGTAGGATGTTTCTTTGTTGATGTGGTCCATTTTTTCCCAAATAATTTTTATTAGTATTTTATAATTAATCTAATGTGATCCCAAGAGTTGGGCAAAGTGTTATTCTGAATTTGGGATAAATAAGCAAACATAAACAGGCATTTACTGAACTTATCTTCTAATAGAAAATCATAGAGGATGCTTTTCAAGTAGGTTCCTGTGATGTAAGCTATATGGAAAGGAGCTATTTAATAGAAAGACTGAAGCATAAAACTCTGGTAGTCACTTTAATATATGTAATCTGCCTAAAACAACAGATAAGCTATTATCTGATAGCAGCAACATAATAGGTAATTTGATTTAAAACTTCGTTATTAAGAGAAATTTGTTTTATTACTGATTTTTTTAAATCTATGACCAATTTTTTTATTTTTTATTTTTTAATTTATTGTTGTTTTATTCCAGTTTTCCCATTTTCCCCCCCATTGTGCTCCCCTGCCCCACCCACCCCATCTCCTCTCCCAGTCAATTCCCATCCTGTTGTCCATGTCCATGGGTCATTCGTACTAGTTCTTTAACTAAACCCATCCCCTAGAATGTTTTATTACTAACATAGAAATTCTGCTATGATACATATTACATATACTCTTTCACTGTCTCCTGGCATGAAATTTAAAATGTCCTCACCTCATACCTGTCACAATGCCAAAATCAATAAACCCATGAATGGCAAGTGTTGGTGAGAATATGGAGAAAAAGGATACCTTGTGCACTACAGTATAGATATATATTGGTGCAGCCACTATGGAAAACAGTATAAAGGTTCCTAAATATATATATATAATCTGCTTATGACCCAATGATTCCACTTCTGCGTATTCGTATGAAAAAACCCAAAACTCTAATTTGAAAGAATATATGCACCCCTATGTTTGTTGTAGTGTTACTTATTATAAAATCCAAGATATAGAGGCAACCAAAGTGCCCATCAATAGACAAATGAGTAAAGAAGGTGTGATACATACATACTCAGAAAAAATAAAAAAGGAATGGAATCTCATTATTGTGACAACCTGGGTGGACCTAGAGGTTATTAAGATGAATGAAAAATGTCAGAGAAAGGCAAATACCATATGATTTCACTTATAAGCAGAATCTAAAATACAAAATAAACAAATAAAATTGAACTAGATTCACAGCCACAGAGATTGGACTGGTGGTTGCCAGAAGAGAGGAGCATTGGGGACTGGGTGAAAGCGGTGAAGGGTTTAAGAAGTATAAATTGTTAATTACAAAATAGCCACGGGATGTAAAGTACAGCATAGGGAACATAGTCAATAATATTGCAATAACTACATGTGATTCCAGGTAGGTGTTGGAAATATCAGGGGGAACATTTTGTAAAGTATATGATTTTCTAACCACTATGCTATACATCTGAAACCAATACAAAATAATATTAAAAGTAAACTGAAAACAAATTTACTGAGGTAAAAATGACAATACTTATTTTGAAAATACACTTGATCCATGTACTTACTAAAAATATTATTTTGTCAAAATGAGTAACACATATATATATATATATATATATATATATATATATATATATATATATATAATTCACTAGCACTAGTACTTGTAGTGGCTTAATTTAAGCACCTACATTTATGAAACATTTTGAATGTACTTATGTTGAGTTTACATCTCTCTTTGAAATGCATCAGATTTATGCTATTAAGCCTAAATAAGGACATGTGCGTTCTACTGAGGCACATCAGGGAAATCATGATCTTCACTGAAAACCACACTGCATGAATCTTCTGAGGCAGTGATTCTTTATGCTCCATTTGTACCAAAATTTATCTGTGGGTATTTCAAAACACGAAAGCTTATGCGAAGCCGCTTGAGATTCTGTTTGGGTTGGAGAACGGTTATTTCCATAAACAGTGACATTGACCTAAGGACTTATGACTGAAATGTGTAGACATTTCACAAATGAGAGACGATCACAATCTTTGTGAATGATTTGAAAAATTTTATAAATCAAGTTTCTCTTTCTTATCTGAGATGAGCTTAATGTAACACTTTAATGTAACACTCACCCTGAGCTGTTGTGATAGATTACTGGATTGAACAGGTGAATGGGTGCATGCATCCTGGGTGGACAGATGAACGAGACATAGATGAAAGGAGAAATGGATAAGTGGATGGATATATGAGTAGGTAAATAGAGGAATACATGGATAATAGGGTACAGGGTGTGTGAGTAGAAGAATGAATGAGGAATGGATGTGTTGACTAAGTAGCTGAATTGATGAATGAATGGGTAAATAAATGGGAGCATAGATGATCCATAAAGAAGAGAGGAACAGAAAACCTTATATAATCTTCTTGCAATGTTTAATTTACCAAATTACCCAGAAGAATATTTTACATATTTAGTGAAAACACGTTATTACAATATATTTATTCATTCATTAATTATCCAATTTTAAGTTTCTTAGAATTGTATGATGATCATTGACACAGAAACTGTAAACGCTAAGTAAACAAAGCACAATGCCAGCTACAGAACAGGTGAAATAACCGTTTTGACCCCTATTTTGGCAGCTACAATTGCAAGGCATGTGACCATGCTATCGCTAAGGATAGAACAGTGACACAAGAGGAAGGCCAACAAAAATTGAGCCAGTTTTTTGTTGTTTTAAGGGAAGCAATATAGCTAACAAATTGGTTTATAAGGACCAATTATTTTGTTTAAAATGAGATGACAGCTCTAAATTCCTGATAAGTATTCCAAAGACAAAAGAAAAAGTTATGCATTAACTTTTTTTGGATTTATTACCTCATTTATGCCTGCAAAAATCCTTTTCATGTAGTTAAGCATTTTAGTACTATTTTATTAAGAAGGAAATCCTACTGGGGTATCCCTCTAAGGTTCTTTGTAGCCCTGGATTTTTAAGATGGCATCCTTCACATGAATATTTGATTAATCAACACATTGAAGAGAAAATTTCTTCTTTTCTTTTCTCTTCTTCACTATCTATTGCGATTTTGTGAAATATTTTTCACATGAAACTCCACTTTGTATTTCAACATTTCTGTCTTTTGAAAATAGAAGAAGAGATCATGTTTCTTGTCCTTTTCAGTTTACTGTTATTTAGGGTGCAGTAAAACCCCAAACAACATAACAATTGGAAACAAATGTGCATTATCTTTATAAAACTCTGACCTATAGTCTTCAGGCTTTGGAATCAGACATGAGTTCCAACTGCCAAATTCTAGTAAGGCACATTAGCACTATAGAGATGTGCCCACTTCCAGGTTTTCTTGCCTTCCTTGCTAAGCAGTGGTAACAAATAATACTAATAGAGTTTTGTAAAGCTTAAATAATAACATGTAAGTATTATCACATTTTTTTGCATGTGATAAATATTACATCAGTTTTTATTGGTGCTATCATTATCATTTTACAGATGAGAAAACTGAAGATATAAAAAATAAGGGTCTTCCTGAAAAACCTAAAGCTATTAAAAGGAAAAAAAGACAAATGCAAGTGTCTTAAAATATTTCAGGGCTCTTTCTAATACCCCTAATTATAAACACTTAATTATAAAGATTGAGTAAAGGAATTTCACGTGCCTATTCATGTAGATTTGTGCTTAGGAGCCAATTGTATTTTATCACTACTGGTGGCTTTAATCATTACCCTAATTAGCTTAACTGAAATATATTTAAACATTAGAAAAAATAAAATCTGTGCCATTTGATATAAGAAGATTTTTATTACAATTAGCTTTTCCCTCTAGTAATTAAGTTTGGGAACTAGTTTTCTGTTGCACGCAAAGAAATCCTATGTCCTTCTTGCCACACTAAATGTAATAAAAGCCAGTTAAAATTGAAAATCCACACCAGAACATTATCCCATCAGTCTGTTGTAATACATATCTCATTTAAAGAGAAAAATAATCATTAGTTTATATAACATGTCCTCCATTAAGCTATAGATCCTTAAAGGGCAGGGTCTGTGTCTTATGCTTCTTTCTCTTCCTTATCATTTGCATGTTGATTGACACATGTCAGATAACTGATTACTACTCATAGAATCAACCTGACTTAATTTAAGTGAAAGTTATCAATTTGTTAACAATTCACCAGATGCACTGGTAACTGAGTTTGGTGAAAATTTTAGATCTTGCAAATAAGACAGCTAAATATTAAATGAATATGTTAGTAGTCTGATTTTTAAAAATGAAAGTATCTTCCTTTAATCATAACGTAAATTAGTATCTTTATAATTTGCTAAGCACCAACGAGGTGCCATAATCACATTTAAAAGTGCTTCTAATTCTTACAAAGGTATTAAAAGTCATATTATAATATAAAAGTAATGTATTCAACCAGTAATTTTTTGAGAGACTGATATTGTCATTTACTTTTCCAAGTGTTTATATACTTTATCAGTGAATAAAATTTTTCTACTTTGGTGGAGCTTACATTCAAGTAGGTATGATAGGCAGTATTTAATAAACAGAAAAATATTCATGTGTATATTAGAAAGTTAAGTGCTGTAGGAAAAAAGTTAGAGAGGAATAGAGGACTGGATATTCCAGGTGGGAAGTGATAAAGTTTGCAGTATTAATAGTCTACAATGGATTCTTTAACCAGGTAACCCTGGAGCCAACAATTAAGAGAGGGGAATGGGGAATTTGAAAGCAATAAGGATGGGCTTTGGAATCATCAAGACATGAGTTTGAATGTATTTATTCTACTTCTGTCTATATAGTTTTCTGGACCTCCACAAGCTACTATTTGTACATCTAGCTAATTACTGAAAAGGGTACTTACTTTGTCCACTTGTTTGACTATTCAGTATTTGTGTAAGCTGTTTAGAGCTTGATTTGTATATATTAAGCAATATTTAATATATGTTTAAAAATAGGAAGTGCTCAAAAAGGTAGCTCATGTTATATACAACTACAAGACAAATGAGATATTGACAAAGGTTGAAAAACTCTTTGTCCCATCTGTGGGTGAACCTCTCATTTCTAGGGCTTCAAATTTCCCCTAGAGTTTTGTTTACTCCTGTCATTGCCAAGTTTTATGTCTTTTGGTTATTCTTTTAAATTAAAGTGAAAAGAACAAAATAAACCTTGAGAAATAGACTATGGCAATGTATTTTAAACCTCTACTGACGTGTGCTAAAATAAGTTTAGTAGAAAAAAAAATGCACATTTAGAGTAGCAGGAAATTTGACAAGGTGGCATGTAAATGTTTCCCTACCTGCTGTTTTTAACAAAATTCACTTAGTGGAATACAATTTTTTTAAAGGATATTTTGGAAAAGCATCCAGAGCAGCTGCTATACTTTGGCAGTGACTAAAATCAAGTATTGGCTTCGTCCAGCATTCAAATGACAGGAAGATTTGCACAAATAGAGGGGATTATGACTTTCAATAAGATTCACATAGGGAAAAAAACTACCTGTTCAAAATATTTACCAGTGACTTAATTCTGACATCTACAAAATTTTGTGCTGGGTTGTGTTCATCGTCCCTCATCACCCTTGTCAGTGAAGTTAATAAACCATCAATTCTTGTGCTTGATAGAAGGAAGTGCAGCCACTGCCTGTCATGTCAATTAACTGCCAGAGAAAAGAGATTTACATAACAGACTGAAAAGGCTCCTAGAGGAGCATTCTTTGGACTGTAAAAATGAGGACTCAAAATCCTCAATTTTCAACTAGATAGAGAGTTCTTGTAAACAAGGGTCTCTTCAGACACAAATGAGGAAGGAAACAATTAAGTGCTCTAGAGAAAGATAAGCAACCTGTTCTCTTAGTATTTAGGATGTGGCATCAGTATCAAATGTACTCATTTATTCATCCGATATTTATTATTCATCTACTAGGTACCTGGCACTATTCTAACAGTGGCCTATTCAATGGTTAGGAAAATGGAAACAAACCATATTGTGAGTGAGCCTACTCTCTACGAGGGAATGAGACATTAAAAATCAAATAGATAAATAAGTAGATGACAGTTGTATTCAGTAGGGATTGAGTTTAGCCACTATGCATTAATATGGGTCTGCAAACTGTTCAGATATTAAAGCATTTCTATATTAAATGGCAAATAACTCTTTCTTTCTTCATCTCATTTCTTTTTCTATAACCCTTCACCTCCAGTTGGCTATCATTCAGCAATAAATGGTTAACATTTTATCATTGTACAATGACTGCCATAACACCCTGATAACCTTGTACATCCCCACATAGGTCACATAGATAAAGCTGTCTTGTGGTTAAACTCAAGTCTTGGTGGAATGCCCTGTGATCCACCATGGTACACAGAGGGATAAGCAGCCTTGTTAGCAGCATCACAAGACTGTTTCTCATCCACCTTCCTATCTCACAGGAGGTTCTGTGAAGCAGTTCCCTATCTGTTTTCCTAATTCCAGTAAAACGTGGCACTTTCCGTATCATGCCTCTTCCCCTTCTCTAGGGACTGTCAGCTATAAAACTATTTTTGCTCAAGTTAGAGTTGGATTCACAATGGCAGAGAGACCCACCCCTTGCATTGTCTGTCATATGATATCGCAGGTTTGATGGCATGTAGTGATACCAGAGACCTGGACCGCCAGCACCAGGATGATCTTCTTATGCTTTCAGTGTGCACAACGAACTGTCTGAACTGATTTGGGCTCATGTCTCTTTTCTGGCTGAATTTTTGAGAGTGTGGCAAACCTGCTTAGGAGCTGCCACAATGCTGCCATTTAGGGACTGCTAGACTGCCTGTCACCTGTCAAACAGGGAACTCACAAGACCCTACTCTGACATTCTGGGAAGAGACAGATTTTATTGGTTCATGCTTATACCATGCCAATTACTTTCTGTTTTGATTATCGTGAGTTGTGAAAGTAATAGAAAGAAAAATACAGTATTTCACAGGTGAATGTAACAAGAATGCTAAAATTCGATTTGCAGTTCAGAAATGGATCTCTGTTAGAATTAGCATTTTTAACTGAAATCTAAAAGGGGTATAGTAATGGACCAGAGGGAACAAGGTAATATGGGATTTTTCATGATTCTAGGCATAAAGAACAGGTACACTTGAAAACCCTGAGGTGTGTAAGAACATGCCTCCTTCCTTGCACTGTATAAGCCAGTGAGACATTATGTAATGAGCTTGGGTCAAAATATCTCCTCTTCTTAAAGCTTGCCTAGGTTTTAATTTAGACTTTCTTAAAAAAGACTTAAAGTAGACATTATACTAGTAAATGATCATAGAGTATATAATCTCGTCTTTGCAAACCATATGGTCTCTGCGGCAATTACTCAAAACCACCATGGCTGCACAAAAACAACTAGACAATACATACATACATTAAAAGGTAGCTGTGTTGCAATAAAATTTTATTTAAAAAATATGTAGTTAGCCAGGTTTGTCTTTGAGCTGTAGTTTCCCTTAGTTCATGGATATTAACCTACAGATGTCTGTGGCGTTAATAAGGTTTATGAGTGTCTATAAAATACCAACATCTTTCTGCAATGTTTAACCTCTTATGTTTTTGTTCTGCTCTCAGCCATAAAGCAGTTACTTTGTGATTAGCCTTGTATGATATATTGTCCTGTTTATATGCTGCCCAAGTCCCCAAGGACTTGCAAGAATATTCTCCTGCCCCTGCTCACCTCACTCTTCTCTGCTGCCCTGCTCTGTATACTTCAGCCATTTAATCTGATCCAAACTCTCATTTCTGCCTCCTCAGCTCAGAGTAACTACAGTAATATGCTTGGGACGCAGTCGTATGCACCTCAGTCAGGAAATAGTCCTCTGGCAGGAAGCTAATGTTATCTTGGGTGTCACCATGAGACTTTTCGATATTTCAGATTCACAGCCTGGGATAATGAGCTCATTGTTGTTTGTGGGAGAAGGACTTGTCTGATATCACTTACTGTGTCATGTTTACAAGCAGAAGTTTTGAATCTTTTATTTTTAAATTAAAAAATGTATAAACATCTCACTAAAATTTAATTAATAAAAATTAATTTTATTTACTCATATTAAGTGAAATTTCAGGGTTCATATAATTTCAGGTATGATGATTGAGAAGTTTTCAGTCACCAGATCTTGTTATACACTTATTTGCTACTTTCTATACTTTCTTTTCTTCTATAGGACAGTTTTAACCTCATGTTGTTCTCTTTTCTTCTAGATAATGCCTATTAGAGCTTAGGCTTAAAAATTCTCATACTATACTAGCAAGAGAACAAAAAATATATGCTTTTTATTCACTCAGATGAAGAAGAGAGACAGCTTTCTTTTCAGGAGTTACCACTAAATATCTTCTTGTTTCTGCCCTGAAATTAATTAGTACATAAACCCAATCATGGTAATTTGACTGGAAAGGTGAGATAGAGTAATTGCTTTAAGAAATTACAACCCTGTTTCTGGACCTGATTGTCGAGATCTCTCTTAAAATGTGTGGCATAGAAAGGGTATGAGGCAGTTTCTTTCAAAATCTAGATGATTTGAGAGGAGAAAGGGAATCAATATCAGGCACATAATAAATTATCAACAATAGATTTTCTTTAAATAGCTATAAGTGCTATATGTATATACACATGATGGCAATATGATGCTTATAAAAATTTAAATTTGAGGAAAATTGCATGTCTGCTCTTATTTCCCAGTGGAATGACTTATTGAACTTTCTAACTTGGATATTAATATATTAAAATTTACTTTTAATAGCAGTTATAACCAGATGTTATTCTAAACTATTCCTATGCAATTTGAGATCTAAATTTGGTTCTTCTACATATATTAGTCATTCAATTCCAAGTCTCTCAGTATAACTCCCAAGTTAATAATGTTGAAATGAGCAGGTGTTGCAGCAAAGAACCTAATGGCCAAAGATAATTTTGGTGCTACAGCTTTATACTTTTATGAGAGTGAGTAGAGGCAGGAGGGAATTATTGACTTTCTGCCTCTTTACCTCTATGGTATATTAGACTGTAAAATAGTGGTGGTGGTGTGGTGGTCTGTATTATATCTCGAGAGTTTTATGTGAACTTCTAGGTTAATGCTGCTGAGCAGGACATGTGTTCTTCATATATACTAATAGAGATACTGAATTTAAATACAATATTTAATCCTATCATTATTCTTTTACCAACTACCAAGTATGCCCTACTGAGTACTTGAGAACATCTTTTATGAGTTTATTATCCTCATTGGATAAATAAATTTAAAAACTAAAATACTCCAGTCTTCTATGTAGTCTCCAGATATTTTAATCATAAAGTTTTATAACACATATGAACATATTTCATCCAATGTATGTATATTTATTAACTATAAACTATATATACTCATATAATTAGTGGTTCAGAACACCAGCTGTGGATCCAAACTACCTAGGCTTGAATTTCAGGTCTATTATTTTCCAACTGTCACCTTGAGTAAGATATTTAATAAATGTATGTCTCAGTTTCCTCATTTTAAAAGTATGAAAACAATGCTAGGTATAAGATACAGTAATATATATTCAAGTTCAGGTTGTTATCATTATTATCATATTGCTATTTTATTGCCATAGTCAGTATATTATAAACAAAATGCAAGAAAAGCAATGTTGAGATTTAAAAATGTAGATATAAATTCTAGTATGTTATACTAGATCAACCTTGGCTTATTTTTAAATAAAGATGAAGAATAAAAAACATTTTATACTACCCTCTATTTACCTATTTTACAATGTTGAAATCCAAAACTAAAGTATAGAAGGCCTAATGTTTCCTTCCCACACTCCACAGAAACCTCTCATACTCACTATCTATATTTTTGTAGCGTCTGCTGGAACACAGTTGGATGTTATTATTGGTCCCAATATGTAGAGTAAGAACCATATTATTTATCAGAAAGTAGTAAGACTATGGTAGAAAACCTTTAACAGTTTCTTACCTTGTTTTGCTAACACTCCCTAAAAGCTTACTGTAATGTCAGTTGTTAATTCCCGAATCACAAAAAAACTCAGCCATTGTGGTTTTCTACTGACTTGTCCACAGTAAATGAGTCACAGTAGTCTTCTGAGTTCATTTATTATACAGAACTCTACAGTCCCCAAAACAAGTGATAATCGGAAGGAGCAAGATCGGGAGAATAAGGAGGATGAAGCAATATTTCCCCCAAGCTCTTTCAAGAAATTTTTGGTGAGTCAAGCTGTGTGAGGACGAGCATTATTGTGATGGAAGGTGACACCCTTTTTGTTGACTAAGGAGGGTCATTTTTGGTTCAAAGTTGCTTTCAAACAATGAAGTTGTTCACGGTGAAGATTAGTAGTAATTGTCTGACTATTGTCTAACAGTTCACAATGGACAATTCTTTCCATATCCCACCATGCACTCAACATGATCTTTGGATGAAGTCCTGCTCTTGGTTTGTTGAACTCTTCTTCCTCCTCAACTGATCCATGATCGCTGGCATTTAACGTTATGGTAAAGGATCGACTTCTCTACACCTGTAACAAGCCTACCTAAAAATGGTGCCTGAAGGTGTCACAAAAGCAATGATTCACAACAAGCAACATACTGTTGCAGGTTCTCTGGAGACAGTTTGTGTGTGACCTGTTTTCCAACTACTGAAACCTTTCCGATCCTTTTCAGTTGGCGTAGCATGGTTCTATGGGCTATATTAAATTGTTCTGCAAGTTCCCTACAGGTAATGGTGGGGTTTTCTGTGACAACAGCTTCCAATACTTTGGAATCAAGTTTTTTTGGACGACCCTCTTTTGGCTCATTTTTCAAACTGAAACCCTCACTTCAGAAACGGGAAAATCAACTCCTGCAGCTCCTTTCAGTCACTGCATTATCCCCATAAGCACTCTGAATAGACTTTGCTCCTGTACTTGCATTGGCACCTTTACGAAATTCATAGAGTGAAACATTTTTAATGTGGTCTTTAGATGGGACAAACATGGGTGTAAATATTGTGGATGATTATGAACAATACTTTGATAATCTGAAAAGATATGGTATAAATTAGTCACTGTGACATCAAAAAAGTGTAAGAGGCACAAATTTAATAAATACTATCTAAAACTTTCTTTTAAAAAAGTCAGACATTACTTTTGCACCTAATCTGGCCTAAATGAGACAATGTCCAGTCTAGTCTCCCCAGGCAGAAGGCCATGTCAAGAAAGAGTCTGGCTAGACATCATTATATTGATACTCTATAGTACTTCTTTTTTCCTATGTTTTACCAGAAGATGAAATAACTGGGACTTTAGTAAGAAGACAATAGACTATGCTGGTCTATAAAGATGTCTTCTCAATTTATCCCAGTATAGCGAGGAATTAATTTTTCAATGTAATTTAGTGACACAAAATAGTTTTAATCCCTTATATCTTCATGTCTAAGCTGTTTATCAGTCACAGCACTTGTATGTCAACCAATCTTCTAGAGTAGGTAAGAAAGAGTAGAATTATTGTTCATGCCCTGGGAGGAAAGTAAATCTTGTGACCTAATCATACTTCATTCTGTGTCTTAGTGGGAAAACATGTGTTCACACAAAGACACACATTAGTGTATCTTAAGTGTCATACTTGATTTAAAATGAACCATGATTTTGGACTATATTTTCCTGGATCCTAAAAAATGGTTTTCTGAGTTGAATTATAAGATCTGTTTGTTATAATTTTATATTATAACCTACGCTTGGAATAGCACTGCACCATCTGTGTCTCTGGTATGTTTACTATCTTTGATAATGAGAATATGGGAGCCAGCAACATTTCTCTTTACACCTGGCTGCCAAAAGTCTTGGAACCAACTTACAGCTCAACCAAGACAAAAGGACAGAATCGCATGACCTCCTTTTGTTATTACTGCCTTCATCTTTCTTCACATCCCATTCACAAGACATACACTTTTCATAGACCTCATGTGTTTTATTTATGTTAAAGATTTTAATGCTTTTAGTGGTAAAAATGTTTCAAATTCTTTTTAGCAGAGGTAAAAAATAAATATTTCTGTATTCTTTAAATCTTAGAGAAATTCACCAGAAATATGAAAAAGAAGATAGCTGGATATTATTGCTCAGAGGGGAAAGCATGGGATTAAAATAAATTGTTTCAATAAATTTTCAGAAATATCAATCAGAAACTAATGTTTGAATTACGAATTGGAACCCTAAAGATTTAATCACATGCCAAAATTTTGTCAAGTGACTTACTGAAATTTCAGATAAAATTAACTGTCTAACATTAAGTCTTACTTCCTTCACAGATATACATTCATATTTCTTAGAAGAAAAAAAAAGACAGTTTATGGATTAAATACAGCACTAATGTCATCTTTTGTAATCTTGCTCAATTTAAGGTGGATTCTTGAGAAAAACAGCCAGGAACAGCTCCAGAAGCAATAGACTAACTGTTGGACTTAAACCAGGCCAGTGTTTTGTGGTCTATAAAAAGTTGGAGCCCTGTAGCTCCATATTTTTTTAAAAAGTAAATTAAGAATTATGATATGGACTCAAGCTGCTAAACAACAGATAAAACTCAAATGATAAGATGCATATCTATGAAAATTAAATTTGTTTTTAGTGTTACTTTGCTTAGGAAGAAGATACTCTGACTTCTCAGGCCTCACTGAGGAACTGCTTTCTTGTTCTCTGATTTTCATTTTACATGGTTTCTATCCAATGTATATTTTCAATCTATTAGACAGATGATGCTACCTATTCTCAGAAAATTTAATCACCTAATATATACTTTTTCAATAATTGAATGTAAATGAAAGCTACTCTAGGTGCATGAATAGCTCCTCTTAAGTAACTCTACCCTTTACTTCACAGGAGTTATACCGAGAAAACAAACAAATGACAAATACAATTTACTCTCTAGTAAAGTCTCCATCATCTTTCATAGGTCTTCTGATGGATTAACACCCACAGAACTTTTTTTGTTTTATATGATTTTGTAACTGCCTGTGAATTTATTCAGTAACTGATACTTTTAAAACTAGGACAAGATTATAATAATTTATAATTTGGGTCAGACTATACAGATTCTATGATTGTTTTCATTTATTCTTTTTAAAAATATTTCATCATATTTTAGTGTTACCATTTAGTCCACTTATACCCCTGATGTCCCTGCAGTCACCACACTATTTTCCATGCCTATGAGTCCTTTTACCTTTTTGTTTGATCCCTCCACTTCCACACCTCACCCAGCCAATAGTTCTCATGCTGCACTCCATCTATAAGTCTGTCTTTATTTTGCTTGTTAGTTCAGTTTGTTCATTAGAAGCCACATATGAGTGAAACCATATTGTATTTGTCTTTTTCAACTGGCTTATTTTGCTCAGCAAAATATTCCTCAGGTCCATCCATCCTGTAAGCAGTGAGTAAACTTTTCTTCTTTTTATGGCCAAGTAGTATTCCATTATGTAAATGTCCCATAGTTGTTCAATCCACTCGTCTGCTGATGAATGCTTGGGCTGCTTCCATATCTTGGTGATTTTAAATAATACTGCAGTGAATACAGGGGTGTTTACATTCTTCTGAATCAGTGTTTTAGGTTTCTTCAGATATATTCCCATTAGTGGGGTTGCTGGGCCAAAAAGCAGATCCATTTTTAATTTTGTGAGGTATCTCCATACTGTTTTCCACAGTGGCTGCACAAGGCTACAATGCATTCCCACCAACAGTGTAAAAGGATTCCCTTTTCTCCACATCCTCATCAGCACTTGTTGTCTGTTGATTTATTGATGATAGCCATTCTGATACTTTGAGGTGATATCTCATTGTAGTTTTAATTTGCATTTCTCTTAGATTAGTGACATTGAGCATCTTTTCATATGTCTATCTGACATGTGTATGTCCTCTTTGTAGAAGTGTCTATTCAGGACCTTTGCAGGCCAATAGCCTTGATGAACATAGATGCTAAAACTGTCAACAGAATATTAGAAAACCAAAAATAGCAATACATCAAAAAGATCATACACCAACATCAAGTGGGATTTATTCCAGGAATGCAAGTTTCATATCACATTTGCATATCAATAAGTGTGACTCACCACATAAACAAAATGAAGGATAAAAACCACATGATCATATCAATAGATGCAGAAAAAGCTTTTGAAAAAATCCAACACCCATTTATGATAAAATTTCTCAGCAAAGTGAGAATAGAAGGAACACATCTAAACATAATAAAGGCCATATATGACAAGCCCACTGCCAGTAGGCAAAAACTACAAGTGTCTCTCTTAAGATCAGAAACAAGACAGGTCTGTCCACGTTCACCTCTCTTACTCAACATAGTACTGAAAGTTCTAGCCACAACAGTTAGACAAGAAGAAAAATATAAAAGGCATCCAAATGGAAAGGGAAGAAGTAAAATTGTCTTTAATCAGATGACACAATACTGTATGTAGGAAACCTCAAAGATTCCACCAAGAAACTACTAGAATTTATTCTTTTTTTAAACCTTCTGTCCCCCAAGATCTATTGGCTATATTTCATCACATTCAATGAATTCTTAAAAGCGGCACGTACCTGAGATCTTGAGAATCGATAGTAATAAAGCTTTCAAAGGCATATTTGCTATTTCTCTTGGAATTCACTCAATCTGCCCTAATATAAGTTCACCAAATTGCTATATCGCTGTACATCCTGAGGTCATTCTTTAGTAGGACTTCCCTATTCTGATGACAGGATTTGGGCTAAAATTCACACAAGGATGGAGAAGGATGTGCCAGGAAGGACTGTACTTAATCAGAACCCCTCTGGAATGCACACAGTTCCTTTAAAGCTGTTGCCCAGGAATATCAGGTGGCACGGAGGCTGGTGTAGATGTGTTTACGCACTTCCCCTGAGGTCTAAGGAGGAACTTACCCACAACCATTTCCCTACTGAGGCCCACCCACTGCCCCTCTTCATCACCCCTAACTCCTGTCTTAGGCCAAGGAGCTGGGGGGGAGGCATAGGCACCATTCTTCTTCATCCTTGTGTTGGGGCTCAGGCCCATGGACAGAAGGTGGCTTTGGCAGGTAGGATCTATTGTAGCTGGAGACCGTCACAGTGCGAGTCCTGTGTTTGGTGGTTGAGAATGTAGGTGGGTGTGGCAGCAGTGACATGGAGTGGGCAGGGTGGCCTGAGCCTGAGGCTGAGAACCTAAGGCCCATGGTCTTCAAGGGAGATATGGGTGGGGCGCAGAGTCCAGGGCTCAGAGCTTGTGGGAGTTCACCAACTTATAGCTGCCCTCCTACTGGAAGCCTACTTAACATCATCCCTGTCTCTCTCTCAAATTCAGAATGATCTTATTTTTAAGCATTATATATACATTTATAAGTGCACATATGATGCATTTATATACATGGATTGAGTAGTCATTTGAAGACAAGTGTCTACAAGAAAATTATTTTCTACGAGAGCAAAGTGTGCAGAATAACACATATCAATTCAGAATAAAACTAGACATGGATACAAAAAGTTGATATAGGTTTTCATCATCAGGAAAGTATCTTCACCATCTCCTCTCACCTAAGTTTTCACCAAAGAGCAGAAAACTTTAACCAAGGATGGAACTTTAGGGTGCCGGTCCCCAGACTATGAGGGAGAGGAGGGGCGAGCAACAGACAATTGCACATTTTAGTAATCGGCTACAGCCTTGCTACAAGCTCACAGCATCCTGCACCCAGAGTTGTGATGTCCTGGTCACTAAAGTAATAAAAAGCCACCTGCTGCTGACTTCTCCCTGGCAAACTCAGTCCCCTTGCCTCACAAGAACATCAGAAATATCCTCTGTTCCTTTCAGCTTTGGTTCTTTTCACTGGCTAAAATTAGGAGACAGGTTCTCTGTGAGCCTGCTGAACATCTTTGTGTCAGGATATAGTTATAGTATTCAAGGAGGGGCAAAATAGGTTTACGGTTGTGGATATGTAAAACAGAGCTTAGTTTTGTATTATAATTTATTAACCATTGTATTATACAATAACTGAACCTATAACTAGAAACTGGTACAGGCTGGATTTTAAAACACATCTTCTAAATTTGAGGCCATTGCTCTTTCCTTTAAATAGCACAGTTCTGGCATTTGGAAAGATACAGAGATAAGATGTGTTAGGGAGGTGTATTGGATTAAAACTCAATAAGAAAAAGAGGGAGTACTACAGTATTAGTCTGCTCAGGCTGCCATAACAAAATACTACAGAACAGGTGGCTTAAACAACAGATATTTATTTTCTCAGGGTTCTGGGAGCTAGAAGTCTGAGAACAACATGCTGGTAGGTTCAGTCCCTAGTAGGAGAGCTCTCCCTGACTGTAGGTGGCGCCTTCTCACTGTATCCTACACGGCCTTTATTTCATGGGAACGTGGAGAGGGAGAGCTAGCTGTGGTGTCTCCTTGGCTTCTTATAAGTACACCAGTTCTACAGGAGTAGGGCTTTTGGCCTCATTTAATCTAAATTACCTCCCGAAAGACCCTGTCTCTAGATACAACTACATGTGGGAAGGTTAGAGCTTCAATATGCGAATTTTAGTGGGACATGATTCAGTTCATAGCAACTAAAATATAGTGGTGGGTTTATATCACAAGTTATTTCTGGGGACTTGAGCTAAAACTTTACATATTTAGTAGGATATTCATCTAGAAATTCTATGGCAGTGAATGACAGATGCTTAAAATGAAGAAGAGATTATAGGATTTACTGAAAATATTAGCCTTTCTTTCATTTTACAGGCCCAACAGCTTACTGATTTGGAACAAAAATTAGCTGTGGCAAGAAATACACTGGAAAAAGCAGCTCTTGACCGGGTAAGTTTATATCCAAGAACCATGACGACTTTGGTTTTAGCAGACAAAGCTAGGGAATGTTCATTGCTTCCCTTGATAATGCAATTTCAAATGTTGTTCATATAAGATGATTATAGAATTTATAAGTGCTGGGTATTCACTTTGGAACTCATTTTTTTCCTTGTTTTTGCTGCTGCAGTAAATTGACTCAAGTTTCAGGCTCTGAGTTCATGGCTTTATTTTTCACCTTACTGGTATATTTGTTCTATAACACCATAAATAAATATGCTTTAAAGCACCAAGGATGATATTTATTATCTCTGGATGAATGAGTTATAAAGCAAATGTAAGTAATCATTGATACTTTTCATTCTGGAAATCTTAAATCGGAGTGCTGGAGGTAGAGGCATAAAAGAAGTTAGTTCTCTTCAGCATGAAGTCAGTTCATGTAAAGATAATACAAGGGTGGATGACAGGCCATTTTATAACACTTTATTGAAATATTCACATACCATAAAAGTCACAGTTTTAAAGTTTACAAAATTGTGCTACCATCACCACTAGTTACAAAATATTATATTCAACCATTTTTTCCACCTCACCTATTTCATTTTGGTTATATTAATCTCTCATTATGCTACAACTGCAGATGCTCAGGATAAATCACAACTCCTATCCAATGCCTACCTTTGCCTTTCAATGCTCTTCATATGAGTCATATATGGAGAATAAGGAATTTGTCTACAGGAGGGCAAATAAAATATATAGGAAGGAACTGATTACATATTACAATTAAGAATTACTTCTCTGTTGTTTAATAGTTATGTTATTTGTTAAAATGTCTCAATACCTCTCACTTTCTGTCTTTATTTTCTCATTTTTAAGTGGAATTTACAGGATTATGGAAATAAATATTTCTTTTTTCTTCAGTTTACTTTGAACAAAAGTAACACATTTCTTTGTTTACTTAGCACTCATTCATCAAACATTCAATCTAATTTTCTCTAATACTCAATATATATCTAGCATATATTAATACAGAAACCTCTGAATCTGAAGTGAATCATAGCATTTTATTTTTTAATTTAAATTTTATTTTAAAATTACAGTTTGCATTCAATGTTATTTTGTATTCGTTTCAGGTGTGCAGCATAGGAGTTAAACAATTATATATCTTACAAAGTGTTACCTCTCCGTCTATCATGATATTTTGAGATCTCACCTGGCACTAGAGATAGTGAATCAAAGTATTTTAGACTTGAGAGATTTTATATCCACATTGCATCCAATCAAAAGCATGAAGAGTCTGTACTTATAAACAGGGCAGATCCACATTGTTGATTAAATTAGAGTTATCAACCATCATTCTAACAGTGGAAAAATAAATTGTCTCTGGATAATCTGGATATCATCTGGAAAATTTTCAGTTTGTTTATATATAAATTCTGACAGGTAAGAAAAATATTTCTCAACACGTGAAAAGAGAATACAATCTGACCTATACACAGAAGGGGAATAAGAGAAACATACCTGGAGATGGTTCAGATCTAAAGTGAGTGGAAGGGGGAAAAAAAGAAAAAAGAATACACACACACACATATATATATGATAAGAGAATAAAAATAACAAAACAGATAAAAGGATAAAATTTTACTGTCTTGAATTCTGTAAATAATTAATTAGATATTCTAGAATTAGAACATTATAATGAATGTAATTAAGTACTTATTTAAGTGATGTATTTAATAACAGACTGGATTATTGGACATAATATAACTAAAAAGAATGAAGTGAAAATTAATACCAAATGCCTATACCAATGTAGAGAATGTGAAAACAAATAAACAGAAAGAAAATAATAAATATATGAAACATTCAAATTTTTAAAAATATTTTAAGTTGTTGCCTAGAGAGTGACAAACAAGAGCAATATTTGTGGTGGTAATAGGTTTTTTCCAAAGCTTTGAAAGACATCAACCACAGATTCAAAAATATAAATAATCCACAAACAGGTTAAAAACAAAGATAACCACATTACAAACAAATTGTTAACTGTAAGATATTTTAAAAATGACGTAAAACAAAAGTGAATAATATAATGGTAGATATCAACCTAAGTCAGTAATTATATTTTTAATTGTTCAGAATATTTTAAGTGTAAGGCTAACATTTAAAACTACATTAAGCAAAAACTCCATGATTTATACAATAGACATCTTTAAATAAAGCAATAGGGGTCTTTAAGTATAGGGATAAGGAAATTATAAACTACACAAACAGTAATAGAAACACAGCTTATGCATCATTCAAAATAGACTTGAGCTAAAGAGTTTTTAATGGTATGAAAGGAGTTTCACATTGATCAGTCCAAGAGAATGGTATCAAAATTCGAAATCAGTATGCATTTATTTAAAATGTTTATAAATTTTAAAAAGTACACTTAAGACCAATGCACTTAATTATCTGCTATATTTCAATATAATTTATTAAGCAAATAAACAATACTTAACTTCATCAGAAAAATGGCAATATGGGTAAAAATAACAAGGTATCAACTCAACACCATCAGATTGGTAAAAATCAAAAAGTTTGATGAAACCAAATTCTGATACAGCAGGGATAGCAATGTAATTATTAAAATCTGTTATTAAATGTGTGCATCTTAGAATTTGCACTAATCCATGTATACTTGGAAACATGCACAGAGATGTTCAATACAGTAATATTTATATTAATAATAAATAAAAATAATATAAATGTTTACTGATGAAATTAATATATCTAATTCATATATTTTTCTATACTCTACTATTTTAAATAGTAGTAAACATTTAATATCAATTAATAAATATAAAGTTATTTGTATCAATATTGATACAATTATAACATATACTGTTAAGTGAAAAATATCAGTGTTATATGTGTGGTATTTAACTATTGTTCAAATACACAAAACACATTTGTTTTGACTACATGTCAGATAAAGTAGAAAGGTACATGGCAAATTCATGGACATGATTACCTCGGGCAAGGCAGAATTAAATAATACTAAAGATGTTTACAAATACTTCTACTGGTTCCCAAATATTTTATCTTCTAATAATTGTATAGACATAGTCTTTAATTTATACACACACACATGTATATTGTATGCATTATATGCATTATGTAATATATGTATTGTTTATGTACGTTAGATATATGTATTGCATGTATATGTGTATACTATAAATAGGTATGTGCATATATTTTCATATGTGATCTATTTTATGAAATGATATGCATATTAATTATATATAACAAATGTATATTACATAATCAAAATTATGCTTTTAAACAATTCAAATTGGTATTTACCTGATATTTGTTATATTTTTATGTTGTTTTCTATATACCCCTATATTTTCCAAAATAAGTTATTTTTTTAAAAAGTAAGAAGTGTTCTGTCTGCTGTCAAGGGCTTTCCATTTTTCTGATCACAGTTTAGCAACAAATTTATTTAGAAAAATAAGCAAGTAAGGTGACTGCATTAATAGATTTGTTTTGCAATAATATATTCTGTGTGCTTAGCAATTTTATGGAGAGAGGAGATTGCCTCCTAACCCCCAATTTGAACCTGGATGTCTTGATATAGAATAGAGGAAATGAGACATTTAAGGCTGATTCATTTAAAGTTCTTGTGGTGTTACTTCTTTATTTCCCAGGGACTTGGGTCTCAGAATGGCAATCTTATTTTTCCTGTGACCAAAACCTTTCCATAGCTAACATAACAAACTTTTCAAACCAGATATCAAGAAAGTATACGGGAATTAGTAAGGATGTTTGTTAAATTACAATGTTTTTTCTTCTTAAGGTTTAGCTCTTTGAGACAAATGTGGCTTTTGAATGAATACCTATATATTTTATCAACTTCATTCTTTTGTCATTTTCATATTTTAAATTAGTTTATCCAAGTAATTAATGTGGTACTTAAGAGTTTTAGGAAGCCTAGCTTCTATTTTATAGACTAGGTCAAATATAATTTATTTTACCAAGATTCCAGATCCATCAGATATTTTTAATTGATAAAAAAATACATTGATATCAATTTAAGCTAATCTATGACCATATCCAACTGATGCTACATAATATTGTTTTTCTAAAAGGTAAATGACTCTTTATTCTAGTGGTGAAATCAGAAAATCAGAAGAACATTGTATCCTAAAGTTCAACTAGATAACCTTTTTTTTTTTTAAGTTCTTTCCTTGGCACAGTCTCTGCAATGTGCCTTAAGTCTGAAGAATATGATGTTGAATTCCCATGGTCCTGAGGCAGCTCAGACTCCTCTGAGTTTTTAACAACTCTGTTAGAATAATTTTGCTTAAACTAATTCTTTTCTCTGATTTCACTTCAGGTAATCCATTTAGCCAGTCCATGCCAAATCAAGTTGAAATACCTTTGTGTGACACCATGTGTTAAGTGCTGTTCGAAACAGAAAACACTCATGTTACCTAGTCTTGAGTTCCACATCTTTACTATTTTGTTGGGTATTAACAATTAGAAAATAATTGTATGCAGAACTGTGAGGTGATAAAAGCACCAAAAATAATTATGTCTATTTTAAGTACACGTGGGTTCTATGGACTGATGTGGTCACATAATACTTCATAAGAAAGTTATCATTTGGCCTGTATTACAGAGCTTGGGCTTAATGTAGAGTCTGTTCCTTCTTCTTCTTAGTCATTCTATGCTTTCCTCCTTCCCATTCTATCTGCCACAACTTCTTCACTCTGTGCCTAAAGTACACCATGCCACAGTCTGCATTCAGGAGGAGAGGCTATATGTTGCAGAGTTTAAGCAGAGGTCTCCAATGTCAGCCATGTTTGAATCTCTCAAACTCTTTATGCTACACAGTAACATCAAATAATTATGAAACTTACTTTAAAAGGGTGATGATAAAATTATATGCCTCAAAAAAAGTAACATGTGGAGCAGAATTTATGACACTTGGAAAACACTCAGTAAGCACAGCAATTATTAGTATGAGTGAATAATAACACTGTCTCTCTGTGATAACCATTTCTCTTTTTAACCTGTAGCATCTTGTCACTCCTTTTGCTATAGTGAACTGTAAAAGCATTTCCAATTACTGGAGGTTAGTTTCAACAAATTTTATGTAAGATATGCACGAGGCTCATAAACTGCAGTTATAAAGTCAGGTAGAAATGCCAGTTCACTTCAGAATGAATAAAAACTTCAGTTTCAGGAAATTGCTCCTTACCTCTCTCCATCATCCTGATTTCTTTTGTGAGACTTTTTTACTCTCTTAAGGTATCTAGTTCCTAAGAATGTTTTTATCTGGACTTCAAATAACCTTCAATACCTCCTAAATATGATGAAAACAAATTCCACACTCCAACTTAGTTCTCATAACATATTTAATGAAAGAAGTCTCAGTTTACTATCCCCATATAAACAATAATAACTTCAAAATCTAAGAATCAACCTTGGTTTTTCAAGCAATCAGTTATTTGTTTGGCACTATCTTAGGAATCCTAGTTAACCTCAGATACTGGAATGGAAAAAGAACTTTATGGTTTGGAAATTTATCTCTCAAAGTTTCATACTAACAGAAAAAATTGTGTTATATGTAATTATCACAACATTTCTCCCAGGCAAGCATGCATAATTACATCCAGACCCCAGATTACATAAGTGGGGCAACCCACATAGACTCCTGGGACTGACTAGTAAAGGAACAAGTGCTCATTTTGGCACAGTGTGTCCAGCACATGACAGGAACATGATAAATAGTTGTTGATTAAATAGATAAATGGATATCTAACTTCATAAATTAATAAACACAGTACTTATCCTATCAGGATTCATAGAGCTGATTTCACAACAGAAAGAAAGTTAAAGGGAAACTTGGGCTTCACAGCCCCTCATGGTTTTTCCAAAGCCAGCAGCTGATATTGCACCCTCGGCTCTCTGAGGACTTTACGCCTTCATGGAATGAATTAAATAAACATGAATAATATCATATGCGTTTTTATATTTCAGGAGATGAGAAAGTTGTCTTTGCAAATATATCTAACTGTTTCTAACAAAAAAAAATGCATTTTTCTGAGAAAAGGACTCACATAGACACAAAAATTTCCTTTTACGTTTTCCATTACCTTAAGATCACATATGAATACATAATAACTTCATATAAACTTTATATATTACACAACACCAGTATTTTAATGTCATAAATAATACTTATGCTGATACTGTACAGAATCAAGTGTAAATTATTTCATTATTTCCTCATGTAAAATGGCACTTGCTTATATCCTCTGGAGGGTTTGCTTTATTTAGTCATGTAACTAACATTTGTTGTTAGAAACTGGTGATATTGCAAAAATGGTCCTGGTCCTCAAAGAAATTACATTAGAACAGAAGTAGAAAAACAATAAGGTCATCTGCAATGGTAATCAGGGCTACACAGGACATGATTTACGAACTGTGTTAGAGGTTTTAAAGAGGGAGTATTTCTTGAAAGGGTGATCAGGGACTGTGCTTCCAAGAAAATAATATGCAAGTTGCAAGATGAATTTTAATTGGAAGTTACTACATAGTTATTTGGAAAAAGGGTTCTACAAGCAGAGTAAAGAGCAAATATAAAGTCTCTGAATGCAAATGAGCTTGGAATGTTTGATGAGCTATAAATAAAGGACATTGTGACAAGTAGGTCCTTATTAAGGAGTTTGCAATTTACTACTGTGTGGGTAATGAGTTAGGAGGGGAGAAAGAAGGGCAAAAACATAACTGACCTTAGGAAGGAGTAGGCTCTAAGACCTGAGGTAAAATATACATTTTAGGGTTTACATTGTATTTTTAGTTGGAATTGTGTACCAGGGTACTTCAAAGTGAACAGTAGCTTGCAGCTTTAAAACAGACCACAGTTAGTCATGTGAATGAAAATGTAATAATATTGTTTAAAATCCTTCTTTGGGTCCTGCTTATGGAACTTGGTCAAGCCAAACCTGAAGACAGTCGATGGTAACAGGCTCTATTAACAAGACTAAATGGAAAGCTTTTTTTTGTTTGTTTGTTTGTTTTTTCCAGAAAGGTCACCAGATTAGGGCAGGGTTGCTCACAGCAATATGCTGTCTCTGGTAAAAACAAAAACAAAACAAAAACGAAAACAAACAGAAAACTATAATGTAATCAAGGACTGCAACCAGAATCTAAGCTAGGAACCAAAGTCATTGGTTTATGGTTCAAAAATGGAATAAATATGAAGCTAAGAGATTCAGAATAGGTTGAAATGTAAGAGAAAGGTAGCTCACTACTGTGGCTGTGAGAGCTGATGAGTTGGAGGTCATGTCTCTGTGCTGTTATTTCTATTACCTGAGATGATCCAGACAATGACAGGAGAGCTGTAGAAGCAGATGAAATGATTGAATCAAAGTTCAGATAATTAAAAGTATAACATATATACACATTCTTGTTTATTGCTTTATTAGAAAATTCATCTTGCCTAAACAATGTTAACTGAAAATATATGTTTCCATTGAAAACTATTAACTGGATGCTGTTTGTTATTTATTTTCTGCATCTAATTTCAGCCACTGTTCCAGAATTTGTCTATTCTGGAAACATATAACTTCAGCTTGTTATAGATCCAACTCTGAGATGCAGAGGATGTTAAGAGGAACCAAGATATGAACACAGTAAATTCAATTGCCATGATTACTTCCTGCATGATTTAAATAATGAAATTCTGCATTTTAACGCCGTATTAGCTTTGAGTCTCCACCAGGGCTTGTCTGACCCTGTCACATTAGTTCTATTTCCAATGTCTCACTATAATACACAACACAGAGCACGTATTTAAACTGTTCAGTGTCACCTAGAATATCTCACTTCTGACACAGCACCCGATACTATGATTGATCTCCTGTTAAGCTTAGCCTCCTCCTGCCCACTTAACAATGCCTCCCCATCCTAGTCCATGTCAGATTCTCATTTTGTCTTAGATGACTTCATAAGGCCAGATTTAATGAGAACAAAATGCATGTGTGTTCTGTGTCTTATGTATTTCCAGAAGTTGCTCTTCCTGCTGCTTTTTAAAAATCTCTTGCAGTGACTAAAGAGAGAGATTTCTTAAACTTTTTCTAGGATTTGACAAACTGAAAGGTAAACATTATTATATACCCCATATGAATAGAAAGCACAGATGTAGACAGTGGGAAAAATTTAAGTCATAGTCAGTGTTCTCAGGAGATTGATCACAAGGGCTAAATAGGAGTCAAGAAATGGGGGAAGATGATATAGGAGGTGTGTTTCTGGCATAATATATAAGAGGCTGTAGTTTTGTTTGGTGCATATGACTTTGACAAGAGGAGAAGGCAGACTATGCTTCATCCTGGATCTATGAATGCACGGAAATGGTAATCTTCTCTGTGTGTGCCTGCTTGTCCCAGATCTTGGCCTCAGTTACTCATCTCTCTCTTCATCTCTTTTGGCCAAAAGGCTTTATCTCATATTTTGAAATCAATGTTTATGTGACATTGTCTTATTAGGGCCTGTGACCATGTCCAAAATTACCCTTAACTTACCGTGAGATTCCTGAAGAGTCGTATGTCTCTTTTCATTTTGACACCAGAGGATCTCTCTGTCATTTGTATTCAGATGTATATTATTATTAGTTTTTCACTTATCAGCATGTAAACATATTTTTAGGAGTGGAACCTGGGGATTAGATGGCAGGTAGAGAAGGTTATCCACATAAGTTCAGTCTACCTTGTAATGTAAACCAAAAATAAACCAGTCTGAAAACTTTGAACTTTCTTTTCTTCATAGTAAAATAATAATAGTAGTGCCAGTTTTGAGGATGTTTGAAAGCATAAAATTATTTCTTGCATGTGAAAGTGCTTGGAATATTGTAATACCCTATGCTAATATAAAAAGGTATTAATATCATCATTTACAGTCAAAGTATATTAACTCCTACTTCTTAACAAGGCCCAGAGGAAATACGAGTTTTATCAGAAACACGTTTATTTTTCTTAATATGTGGGGAAATTGAGTCGCTAATACAGACTATCTGAGAAACACAGGGGCCTACATTGCCAGATGAGTGATTTGTAATAAAGGAGGTTGATACTATTAGAAAGACAGCAGGTTTCTAAGAAGGACATTTTCAACTTCAGAATGACCCCAGAGTATAGTTTTTTTTCAGAAAATATATTCAGCAAACTGTTATTATTGAAAGCACACCAATTCAAGGGAAAAAAGACATATCTCTGAATTTTAGTGTTCAAAATGTATCATAAAACACATTAACTCCTAAAAACTGACTGTGTGTGCATTAAACAGATTATCAAAATGGAAATTATAGGTTTGGCAATTATGTTTAGAAAGAATATGTATAAGTATGGATTCAGATAAAAAGGAGACTCTAATCAAATAAATGATAACCAGAACAACATGTATAAATTATGATCTCTCCCTCTCTCTCTTTCTTATTTTTTTTTTTTTTTTTTTTGTAGGAGTCACAACTGAAAGCAATGAAGCAGACTGTACAACTCTGCCTGTCGACAGTTTTCCGTGATCAATCACCCCCTTTGAGTCTAATCAGGTCAAATCCACCCAGTGCAATTGATATCAAGATGCTTGATGCAAGGACAAAAAGCAAGGTAACTCAAGTAGTGTACTGACTTTGTGGTTAATCCTATGCGGTTATCATTGTGTATCCATGCAAAATATAAAAGTGATTAAATGATTGGGAAGTAAATGGTAGGTAGTAACCCAATTTGTAAAGTCTCCATAATCACATAGAGAATGTTCTTTAGTAGAGAGAAAACTAACTTATTCTTAAGCAGGATAATCTAATTGTAAAATAATAATAATTATTATTACTATAACTATAACAATTATTTTCTAAACTAACATCCTAAAATTATTTTTAAATAATATTAACAATTATTATTTTAATTTAATTATAGGAAAATATCTTGGATTCTAATATACACCAGAAGATAAATATGGGAATTATTTTCTCCTAAGGTATAACTATCAACCTTATAAAAGTAGATACATTAAAAAAAAAATTAAGACCACAGTTCTCAACACTGCCTGAACATTAGACTCAGTTGGGATACTCATTAAAAAATCCTGACATTGAGACTTAACCTAGACCTATTAAGTCAAATTCTTTGTGGTTGGGCTCCAGTCATTAGTATTTTTAAAAAGCTCCCTAGGAAATTGTTGAGACCAACCGACAAGTAAATCTTCCTCCAAGTCCCCATCCCCTTTCTTAAGGCAGGGCATAGGACATTTCTGCTTTGGTTTCAGTTGTCTTAACCTGCAATTTGCAGGCTGTACATTTAAATAAATCCTGACAATCTGAAATAGTTATTGGAGAAAAGAGTTTAGTTCCAACCAGTATGTATTTATTTGAAAGTGCTGTCTCTCTTTCCACTAGTTTAGGATCTCTTCCTGTTGAAGTGAATGTTATAGATAGCAGATCCACTTATAATGCAAATCCTCAGGGTGGGCCCAGGGACACCTGAGAACCAGTTTTGCAGTTACCCAATGGTGCATACATCTGGGCCTATTTTTTACTGCTTATTTCTATGATTCCCTAGCTTTGCATTAAAGGGGAAATGGACAAATTGTAGATTGGGGAAATACTGTTTTCAGAATGGAGACTCAAAAATAAGTAAAAGAAAGTAAATATTCTAATGTACAGCTTTTATCTGTAGCTTTATGGGCTGCATAAATTAGTTCGTATAATCTCAAATTTCTCTATCAAAATAATTTTAAAATATATATTTTTCTCTCATCCTATTATTCTCTTTGGCTTTATTATGTACTGAAGTATCTCAACATATTGAGGATTTTATTTTTCTCCTTTATTTTTTTCTGCCTCTTTGAAAACTCTAGATCTAAAATGTTTATTTATTTAACCAAAATCAGGGGAAATTTGCATAATGTACTTTTAAAAATCCTGGTTAAATTTATTGAATCTGGTCAAGGGTTAAATACATAGTCACCTGCATGATCTCACCCACCTACCAGAAAAACACTACCGCCTCCACTTAGTCTAAGGGAGGAGGAAATGTTCAGCCTTAAGTTGTATGACTATGTAAAGCTGCTTTGTGGTTTTGTAGGCACATCGCACTTGTCTCCAACTCAAATATGTTTATTTAAGCCCATTATTAAAACGGGGCTCTTAATATCCCTGAATGTGTGGAGGAAACTCCTGATTGCTACTTTAACTCATTTGCCACAAATAAATGATATCCTGTCATTGAAATAAATAATAAATATTTATTACTTCTCTTTGATTATCACAGAAAAAAAGATAAGAGGAATTTAGATGAGCCTGGTTTGGTAATTTCTCATTTTTCCAAAAATAAGAACAGAATAATCCAATTTTTTTTTAGTGTTCTCTTTTTTAATATATTTTATTGATTATCCTATTACAGTTGTCCCATTGTTTTCCATTTTGTCCCCCTCCACAAGGTACCCCTTCCCTCCAGCAATTCCCTACCTTAGTTCATGTCCATGGGTCGTACATACAAGTTCTTTGGCTTCTCCATTTTCTTTACTATTTTCATCATCCCCCTGTCTATTTTGCACCTACCAACCATACTTCTTAATCCTTGTACCTTTTACCTATTCTCCCTCTTCTTCTTCTCTGCTATAACCCTCTATGTCATCTCCACACCTATGATTCTGCACCTGTTCAAGTTGTTTGCTTAGTTTGTTTTTGTTTTATATTCATTTGTTCATAGTTGTGAGTTTGTTGTTATTTTATTGTTCATAGTTTTGATCTTCTTCTTTTTTTAAAGAAGACCCTTTAACATTTCATATAATAAGGGCATGATAATAATGAACTCTTTTAGCTTTACCTTGTCTGGGAAATACTTTATCTGCCCTTCTATTCTAAATGATAGTTTTGCTGGGTAGAGCAATCTTGGCTGTAAGTCCTTGCTTCTCATCACTTTGAATACTTCTTACCAGTCCCTTCTTGCCTGCAAAGTTTATTTTGAAAAATCAGCTGATAGTCTTATGAGAACTCTTTTGTAGTAACTTTCTTATCTCTATGAAGACACCTCTCAGATATTTTTAAAATCCTGAGTAATATAATGTAATACAAGGTTTATGTAAAAGAAACAAACTCGTTAGTCATGGAATAATTTTTTTCTACATACAAAAACGTTAACTTTTACAATGGGATAATTAGCTAGCATGTCTTCAGAGTTGGGTAATTATGGATGCAGTAGCATGTGGTGCCTGTCTGAGAGGTGTGAGGAAATTATATTGCTTAACCTCTTGGTTCCTCAGTTTCCCCAGTGCTTATCTAAGAGTCTTGTTGTGACATAAACATTAAAAAAAATTCTTGTTTTCCGTGATATATGGCTGGTCTTCCCTACTTTTTTATTTGATTTTTTAATCTTCAATCTTTTTTAGAAAAAAGAAGGGTATATGGTTATTCTTGAAATCTGTGACACATATTCAAGCAAGCAAATTTCAACCCACTTCTGGAAAGAGGCAAAATAACCTTCCTCAAAACGCCATTTTATTTTTACTTTTTTCTTTCAATAGGTTGGATAACATAGTCAAATTTATATTGCATCATGCATGAGTGTACATATGTGTATGTGTATATGTGCATACATATATACACACATACACATGCATGTAAATATTTTATATAACATTCACTGTGGGTTTTAAAAGCCACAGGCTTCATCAGATGGAGACTTCATCATTATGACAATATACTGGTGAAAACTTAAAACATAATTTACATATTCATAACATCTACTCTTTTTTTGAATTCTGGAGCATAACTGTTACATACCCATTTAGTCCTATAGGTTCCGTTGCTGCTGAGAAATTTCAATTCAGTCTATCAACCTCATTCCCTTCACTGTATTATCTGTAGTTATTCCTAAGTTTATCTGATGCAATTTTTTTTCTTTCCCTCCCAGTTAGAATTACCTTTTTCTGTTTTAGTGCTGCAAGCACAGTATTTGTTTCTCATGGTTTTTGGCTGTACCTTGAATACAGTAATGGCTACATACTCTCTCCTTAAGGGACATGACTGTACTTAGCTCATTAATTTTCTCTGGATTAGTGTTCAGAGCAATGTTTCTAGAGACTTCATTTGAAATGACACTTGTATTTCATATTTTAGTCAGCTTGGGCTACTCTAACAAATACCACAGAGAAGAGTACTTAACAGACCCGTTTCTCATAGCTCCAGAGGTTGCAAAGCCCAACCAAGATCAAGGTGCTGGCAGATTCAGTTCTTGGTGAGGGCACTCTTCTGAGGAGCAGACAGCCAATCACCTTCTAGCTCTGTGTTTACATGGTCTTCTCTATGCATACATGCATGAGAGCTCTCTGGTTCTTTTATAAGGGCACTTTTTCTTCTTTATAAGGACACCAATCTTACTATGAGAGTCCCATGATCATGACTTAATCTAAACCAAGCTACTTCTAGAAAGTTCTCTTTCCTAACACCAGCACATTGGGTAACATATGAATTTTGGAGCACACAAGCATTCAATCCTCAGCAACGTCCCTTATCTTGTTTGATATTTTCCTTATTTAGAAGTTAAAAAATCTTATTATTGAGTGTTTAATAAGTACTTAGTATTCAACTAAATTGTTTTTCATCTGTATTCCAGGTATGCACTCATCACTGGGGATGCAAATTTAAAATGACACAACCCTTTTTGGAAATTGCTACATAATTCTCAGTAAAGAGAAAACAAGAAAACAATGCAATGGTTGTGTTGTAGATGAGGACCTTTAAAAAATGTTTGTATTTGGAATTTGGTATTCCAGATAGCTTTGTTTAAATGTAAAGACTAAGGAGATAGTAAGACCCAAATGCACACAAGAAGAAAGCTTTCTTATGTCTTTGTTTTGAGATTATATATTTATTATATACAAAATACTGGTCCAACAGAAAGATAAAGGGCAAAAGTATGAGCCAGGAGATCTGATTTGCTTTATGCATAAAATGACTAACTACATTAGAGACAAGAACAACAGTGACAACAATTCCAGTGATCCATAACAGAGATGAAGGTGACCTGATTTATGATGTAGAAGCGGAAATGGGATCCAGATGCGACGGAGGTAAAGAACTGCAATGGCCTAATGATTAAATGGGAGGAATAAAGGGAGGAAGTGAAGCGAACACTCAGTGCTTGCATTCATTCACTATGATGGGAAAGGCAATAGAAGCTTTCAAGGGAGCTCCCAGATTGGTTTGTTTTCGGCACAATAATTGTTAACCACTTTTCATAAAATTATTTTAACTTCCAATAGGTATGGAGGAATTCTCACAATAAATTTAATGCCAGTGATCATAATAGCAAATACCATAAGGAAAGGGGAAAATCAAAAGATAGTAGAAATGAGAAACAATTCAGATAAACAATAAAGATAAAAATGATGAAATTCTGTTATGAAAATCCATATTTCATTTCCAGCCCAGATAGTCACCCTCTTCCGTCTGTATCTGCTTTTCTTCCCAGGCCACTCACTGCCTTGGGTTTAGATGCAATTTACGTTGATATGGGTCCCAACTGTGATATCTACTTAATTGGACAAGGATGATTTATTCGTTGTTTTCCAGTTTGTTAGAAATGCCAAAGTCATTCAAGGACAGCAGGCAACGGTGGCCCTGTTTAGGAGTTAAAGGCATCCAAGCGATGCTTGGTGTGGGGAGGTTTAAAGCAAGGTGGATTTGTATTTCTTCTCTGCAAAAATCCGTTACAAAGTAATTTCCATGAATTCTCAAACAGTGCACCTGGAATCATCATAGACCAGAAGGTCTCATCCTAGGCTACCTTTTTAACCATTGGGAACTTCATTTAACCTGAGTGTCAACACTCACAATTCTGATATAAAACAGCAGAAGTGCAGACTGGCTTTGGTTATTCAAATCTCCCAGATTATCCTAAATTATAGGCAAGGCAAAGAACTCTTAAAATCCTCCCTCTGGAAATGGAAAGAGTCTAAAAAAATAAGTCTGCTTTTTCTCCTTCCTTTCTGCGTCTAGAAGAGATTTCTCAGCTGACCCAAAGGTGATCAATTATAGACAGAGCTGTCTTTCTACCAGTTGCTTGTCATTAGCTAAGCTATAACATATTTCCATGCTACAAAAATATACTTTACATCTTTATATGCCCATAGTTATTGTGAGGATAAAAGCAAAGGCATGAATCTAAATATTTTTATAAAATATCAATATAACATTACATCTAAGGATTTTATCTGGGTTTCATTTTTGATCATAGGAGGTCATAATGGCTTGTTTACCTCCCAGCAGGTAATCTAACTATGGCAATAGTTAAACTTAAATTAAAATAGATCTATATGAACATACATATATATACATGTAAATATTCATAAACTTTTAAGTTATAGTGGTAAATAGAAATATTAAACTAAAAACACACTTTGATATTTTATTTGTATTACTGGTATGAATATTTGTTCCCTGGAATGGTCTGAAATCAAATTCTCTTAAGATTATATTTATTTTTAATCTTTGATACACATATAATGAGGACATTACTTATAAGAATTGATTAGTTAGTTATCTCTATGAACTCCTTTCAAAGATATTTGTTAGCAACATGAAGATATAATTCAATTAACCTTCTAAATTTACTAACATAGGAGCAAAACATTCTTGATGAAAATATTATCTGACAGAAGTCTAGAAATTCATACTGATATTCAAGAAAACATCACTATTACTATATTCTTATTTCACAAAATAATGCGCACCAGGTTTTTTTTATTCATAATTGAAATTATATTAATTGTTTTGAGAAGCAATACCCAGATATTTTTGATTTGTACACAATTCTTAGTACATCCACTGAAAATGTAAAAGATATTTAGTTGTGGTTCTTTTCTAAATAGTTTTACCAGTGAATTTCTAGCCTAAAATTTATAGGCAATTTTTTTCTTGGAGAATATGAGTACCAATCTCTTTAAATCCTGATAAATTGTTACATCATAATACCCACTAACTCACAATTTAATATCATATACATTACATAGTCAAATTTTCAGTCTTTCACAGAACATTAATAACATTTCTAGGGAAATTGGACTATTATTTCCAAAGTTACAAACTGCATGAATTCTGACAGGCAGAGCCAAGGTCAAGCAGTAGTTGCTTTTAGGAAATAATTCTACTGAAAAACAGCATGACAATTGAAGTAATTTAAAGTTTAAGACATATTAAATGCATGACTGTGACTCCAAATTACCATTTATGTTGTGTGCTATAAGACATAAAAACTACCTCTTTATCTATGGAATATTAAACTGAAACCCAAAACATAACCTTCCATATTCAATAGCTCACTACTTTCCAGTTGCACCAAAAAAAATAAACAACCATCAAATGATTTTCCCTCTTAAAAAAACATTTACTTACAACAGGGTTGAGGTGTGATTGTCTTCCTCTTAAAAGTTTTTCTAGAGCTACTAAAACATGTGTATTTATAAAACAGTTGATAAAAATAGTCCCTGGATTGTGAAGGGGAGGAAAGATAGGACCACTGACAAGACAGTTATATGATATTAATCAGATATGGTTTCTTTCTGGTCTTCTTCAGAGGCTGAACTCAGCTAGATTTTAGTTTTTCTATTTTCTGCAGGTAAACCTTCCTTAATGTCTTGGTTACCTAGTTAGCCTCTTTTTTTTAAAGGAGATCCAGTGAAATGAAATGCTGCTTCAAACAAAATGTAGCAAAATTAAAAGACTTATTACACTAAAAGGTGATACAGACTAAATTAAAAATAAATTCAAAAGAGGTCTAGTGAATTCATGTATAATCAAGCAACTCTAAATTTGTAAATAAAATGTACTATGGGATTAAAATCACTTAGAACCTTTAATTTTGCCACTGCTCATTCTCCATGGCTAAATTTACTGTTGCACACTAATCCATTCCAGAATCATTCCTGAGAGAGTTGAATCATATAGAGGGGAGCCCTCCCTCCACCTGTGGTTCCTTCATATCAAAAGATATGGATAACAAGGAGGTTCCCTGGGTGATTATGTGAAGAGAAAAGAAGCAACATTTCCTAACTTCTTCCTGTAAGTCTGACATTTGTAAAACCAACACTTACCTTATTTTCATGGATTAGGAATTCAATTTCTTATTAATATTATGGTTAGGGTCCTTCCATGAATGTCAGTCTTCTTTGCTGAGTGCTTACAAAATCCTGATTGACAGTTTTCCATGTCCCTTACTTAGGGAAAGATAATATCCTCCCATTCCCTGTATCTCTATGAGTCCCTGACCTAAATAATGATAGTGTTTCATCTGACTGATTTAAATCCCTTCTTTCCTCTCCCCTTTCACACAGAGCCATTCTTTACAACTGGGAAGGTGATCTTATATCCCCGAAGTATCAATCCTCACTCCAACCTCATCCCCACTGGTGGTGATGCTTAATACCCAGCAATGGCCCAGTAAGATCCCAAATCGCGTCACACTGCTACTGAGACAGTCAGGAGCATGACCTTGGTTTTATTAAGCTTTTACTTGACCCATCTTAAAAATAGACCTTCTCTGTGTTCTCTGAATGCTTAGTATTTTAGTAGCACAAAATAGATCAAATGCTTTAATTTTAAACTTTTAAATGTTATGAAAATACATTTCATAAGATTATGCCTGGCTTCTTAGGTGTTTGCTCTTTTCAATTTTAGTTATCTGTTAATTTTTGAGATTAAACTGATATTTTAAACATGTATATACATGGTGACTTCTTTGTCATATTTGTATGCTCATACACATAAGGTCACCTAATCATTTATAACATTAACTACTCTAAAATTATTTTAGTTCTTTTTATTATGAAACTAATGCTTATTTGTCATGGACAACTTTAGAAACTAATGTTAATAGCAATAATACCAATTCTAACTGGTTTGTACTGAGTTGTACTATAGTCATATGAACTCACACAACTCTAGAAAGAAGAAATATCATCTTCATTTCTTAAAAAAAATAAATCTTAGTTTTGAAATAATTTTAAACTAAATATATATATATATATATATATACATATACATAAATAACATATATGTTACAATCAGAATAAGAGTTCCTTTATACCCCTCACTCGTCTTCCCTTAATGGTAAGATCTCAGATAACCATGGTGTATTTATCAAAACTAAAAATTAACATTACTGTTAACTCTTCTACCAAACTATAGAGCTTATTTTGGGTTTCTCTAGTTTTTCTACTAATGTCCTTTTCCCATTTCAGCATCCAGCTCAGGGCACCATGTTGCATTTTGTCATTAAGTCTCCTTCATCTCCACTGGTCTGTGACAGTTTTGCATTATTTTATGTTTTTCATGATATTGGCACTTGAATTTATAGTCAGGTATTCTGTGAATATCCTTTGTCTGATGGGTTTTTATGCTTAGACTGGGTTTATAAATTTTATTACTAATACTAAAGAATTGTGGTGTTCTTATCATCATATCAGGGATACAGTATATGAAATGGTTGGTGACATTAATTAAACCCTCATCACTTGACTGGAATGGTGTCTTGCCAGATTTATCCACAAAGTTTGGATTTCCCTTTCCCTACTTTAGTCTTTAGAAATAAATCACTAAGTTTAGCCTACACTCAAGGGAAGGACATTTAAACCATACCTAATGAAGGAGACTGTCTACATATATTACCTAGAATTTTTCTGTCAGAAATAGTTGCCCCTTCTCTCCCATTTCTTCATTTATTTATTTAATCTTTTATCTATATCAGCATAAAGTTATGGATATTTATTTTAGAGTTTAGGTTATAATCCAAAACTATCATAATTTATTTATTTTTCCTTTTAAATCTATTTTATATTTCAGGGAAATTTTACATTCACAGTAAAATTGAACAGAAAGCACAGAGAGTTCTCTTGTACTCTCTACACTGTTTCCCCAGCTGCTATCCCTCACCAAAGTGGTGAATGTGTTACAATTGATGATACATTGACATATCACTTCACCCAAAGTTTATAGTTTACATTAGGATTCACTCTTGTTCTTCTAAATTTTTTGTGCTTTGATACTGTATAATGGCATGTATCCACTGGAACATAGAATGTATCATTATTCATATGAGTAAATTGAAGCATAGAGACATTAAGTTAAGATGGTGTAGTTGGCTAATATTTTATGATTAATATAAAGCATTTCATTAAAATAAGTAAGTTTCATTTGTATTATTTTATATATCATTTCCTTATACACTGTAAATAATTCAAGTATTTCCTTATTTCTGAATATTTTTCATTTTCTGTCTTAAAAACATTCAAGTAACATGTGTGTAAACATCTGTCTTGTAGTCCACCATAGTTAATAATAGAATCTGGAAAAATATGTCCTGGTTGTTCATTCTTTTGTCCTTCTTCTTTTCTCACTCATCCCTTCCACCCAGCAGCATTCACCGTGCCCTGCACTGATAGAGTGTGTGATGAACAATGTCCTAATGAATGATTACCCTATAAGTTTTATGCTTAAGGTTTTGTCAGGTCCATCTTTGAAGCTGACATTATGGAGGTTTGATTTCTGAGGTTTTTTGAGGCCACTGTCAGGGACAGAAGTGTGAGCAGAATGGCTTATTGTTTTGATTTAGTGTCACTTAATTTACCTTCTTAAAATTGGCCTGATAGTTTCACATCCTGGAGTGTGCTTTTCTTGGATATTATTTAAAGCCTCATAACACTTGGGGGGAATTTATAGGTCCTGCTGGTGTTAATACCATCTCTGAATTCCAGCAAGCCTGTGATCAAGGTTTCAGAACCTTCTGAAAATCTAGTGTGTTTTCTGAAATTGAATTGTTACGTGTAAAAATGCAAATGCTTCCGCAGTAACCTTACTATCTTGGGCAAAAAAAAATGAGCAAGAACAAAAAATGACCTTTACTTTTAGGAAAATTACTTAGTTTAATACCACATATTTTGTGTAGTATAATTTAAACTCATATACTGAAAAATTATTTAAATTAAATATCTAAGAATGAACATCTTTCATCTGTGATTTCCTCATACGACATGATTATTCATTTCTGCATTTTTAATTGACCATTTTTCTTCCAGAAAAGACATGTACACCAAGACTATTTTTAGACACTCCATTTTCTGAAGCCGGATGCGTTTTTTAGAACAAAACTTCATTTTACTTGATTTGGAGAATTATCTTTATTCTAGCAGTATGCATCTTTTTATGTTTCATTAATTGCCCCTTCCTCTTTTCCTGTTGGTGATGTGTAACCAATAAGTAGATTATGCTATTATCAAATGCTTCATTTTTATTAGAAATCCAATTTAAAAAATTAAAAATACATCAGATTTACATGGAACCACAAAAGACTTTGAACAGCCAAAATAATACTGAGAAAAAAAGAACAAACCTGAAGGTACCATTCTCACTGACTTCAAATTATGCTACAAAGTGGCAATAACTAAAGAGCATGGATGGCATTGAAATAGAAGCAAACACACAGACCAATTGAACAAAAGTGAGAGTCAGAAATAAATCCATGTGTGCATAAGGGCCATAGAGTTCTGATGAAGGAGCCAAGAACATACAATGGAAAAAAGAAAGCTTCTTCAATAAATGGTGCTGGGAAAATTGGAAAGCCACATGCAAAAGAATTAAACTAGACTACTGCTTGTCTCCATATATGAAAGTTAACTCAAAATGCATCAAAGACCTAAATATAGTACTTGAATCAATAAATTACATAGGAGAAAACATAGGTCCTAAGCTTATGGACCTTGGTACTAGAGAGAATTTTATGAATTTGACCCTGAAAGCAAAGGAAGTAACAGCAAAACTAACTGATTGGGGATATATTGCACAAAAAGTTCCTGCACAGCAAAAGAAACCACCAGAAAACAAAAACAAAAACAAAAGGGCAACCAACCAATTGGGGAAAGCATTTGCAAACAATAGCTCCAACAAGAGTTAATATCCAAAATATATAAAGAATTCATACAACTCAACACCAAATAAACAATCCAATTAAAAAAAAAACATGGTCAGAGACCTGAATAAATTGTTTTCCCAAAAAGATATACAAATAGTCAGCAAATATATGAAAAAAATGCTCTACTTCACTAGTTAGTAGATAAATACAAATAAAACTATAATGAGGTACCACTCCCACACTTGTTAGAATGGCCATTATCAACAAGACAAGTAATAAAAAGTGTTGGAGAGGTTGTGGAGTAAAAGGAAGCTTCTTTCACCCAGGAAAACAGTATGGAGTTTCTTCAGAAAATTAAGAAGAGTGACCATATAACCCAGTAACACCTCTTTAGGGTATCTACCTAGAAAATTTGAAAACAGTCATTCCCAGAGATATACACACCCTTATATTCATTGCAGCATTATTCACGGGGGCCAGGGCATGGAAAATTGAAGTGTCCTTCCACAGATGACTGGATAAAGAAAACGTGGTCAATATGTGCAATGGAATACTACTCAGCCATTAGAAAAGATGAAATGCTGCCATTTCCGGTAACATGAATGCATTTTGAGAATATTATGCAAAGCAAAAGTAAAAAGCTAATAACCATATTTCACTTAAATGTGGGATATGAAACTGACAGTAACAAATGAACAAACAAGACAAGCAAATGAAAACTCAACAGACAACAGCATGGTAGTTACTGGAGAGAAGGGGGTGAGGAGGAAGTAAAGGGGATCACATATATGGTGGTGAAAGAACATCTGACTTTGGGTGGCAGGCACACAATGCGATATACAGATCATGTATCATAGAACTGTATGCTTGAAACCTATATAGTTCTATTAACCAATGTCACCCCAATAAACTGAACTAAAAATGCATTCTGATTTTATCTTATATGTATGAGTTATTTTAAAATGTATTTATTATTTTATTTTTTGGTTTTTCAATTACAGTTGTCCCATTTTTCCCCCATTGCTCCCCCCAACACAGCCCACCCCCACTCCCACACTCATATCCCTCCCCGTTGTCCATGTCCATGAGTCATTTATACACGTTCCTTGACTAAACCCTTTCCTTACTTATCCCCCTTCTCTCCCTCTCCCCTCCCCCCTATTGACTGCTATTCTGCTCTTTGTTCTATTTAGTTCATTTGTTTATGTTGCCCCTTAGTTTCCTGTATTAGGTGATATCATGTGGTATTTTGCTTTCTTTGCCTGGCTTATTTCACTAAGCATAATGCTCTCTAGTTCCATCCACGTTGTCGCAAATGGCAGGAGTTCCTTCTTTCTCTCTGCTACATAGTATTCCATTGTGTAAATGCACCACGGCTTTTTGATCCACTCATCTACAGATGGGCACTTAGGTTGTTTCCAGCACTTAGCTATTGTAAACAGTGCTGCTATGAACATAGGGGTGCATAGGTTCTTTTGAATTAGGGTTTTAGGATTTTTCAGATATAATCCTAGTAGTGGAATCGCTGGTTCAAAAGGCAGTTCCATTTTTAATCTTTTGAGGTAACTTCATACTGTTTTCCATAGTGGCCGCACCAGTCTGCATTCCCAGCAACAGTGCAGTAGGGTTCCCGTTTCTCCACATGCTCGCCAGCACTTGTTGTTTATTGATTTGTTGATGATGGCCATTCTGACTGGTGTAAAATGGTATCTCATTGTGGTTTTTATTTGCATCTCTCTGATGGCTAGTGATGTTGAGCATTTTTTCATGTGTCTATGGACCTTCTGTATGTCTTCTTTGGAGAAGTGTTTGTTCAGGTCCTTTGCCCATTTTTTAATTGGGTTGTTTGTTTTCTTGATGTTGAGTCATATAAGCTCTTTATATATTTTGGAGATCAGTCCCTTGTCTGAGATATCATTGGCAAATATGTTTTCCTGTATGGTTGGTTTCCTTTTCATCTTGCTGATGTTTTCTTTTGATGAGCAGAAACTCTTTAGTTTGATGTAGTTCCATTTGTTTATTTTTTTCTTTATTTCTCTTGCCTTAGGAGATGTATCCATGAAAATATTGTTACATGGGCTACCTGAAATTTTCCTGCCTGTGTTTTCCTCTAGGACTTTAATGGTGTCACGGCTTACATTTAAGTCTTTGATCCATCTTGAGTTTATTCTCGTGTGTCGTGTAAGTTAGTGGTCTAGTTTTATTTTTTTTGCATGTCCCTGTCCAGTTCTCCCGGCACCATTTGCTGAAGAGGCTCTTCTCACTCCATTTTATGTTCCTTCCTCCTTTATCAAATATTAGTTGACCGTATAGTCCTGGATTTATTTCTGGACTCTCTATTCTGTTCCATTGATCTATATGTCTGTTCTTATGCAAGTATCAGACTGTTTTGATCACAGTGGCTTTGTAGTATTGTTTGATGTCTGGTATTGTGATTCCTCCTGCTGTGTTCTTCTGTCTCAAGATTGCTTTGGCTATTCGGGGTCTTTTTAAAATGTATTTTTTTAAATTTAGAAATATATTGTGGATTCTGTTCAGTTACATGGCAAAGGGGAACTAAGACTACAGATTGAAATGAAGTTGCCAATTCACTAACATTAGCCAGGATTATATCAATTGGCCTAAAGTAAAAACAAGAGACCTTATAAAAGAGAAAGGTTGTTGTTACAATGGAAAGCACATAAACATGCAACATTGATAAGTTTGAACACAGAGGATGGAAATTATGAGTTGAAGACAGTGAGAGGGCTCTAGCATATGGAAAAACAAGGACTGTATCTTCAATAGAACTTTAAGAAAGAGCCTGCCAAAACCATGATTTTAATCCATTTAGACTGTGTCAATCATCTGACCAATATAACTTAATGATAATAAATTGCATTGTTTTATGCCACTAAGTGTGTTATAATTTATTATAGCAACAGTAGGAAACTAATATACTGGTATTGCACCTATATTGTAACATGGCTTTGGACAAATAATTTAATGACTGAGTTTCCATTTTATTTTCTGCAAAAATGAAGACTCGAATACACCTACTTTCTTCTTCATATTTTACCATTTCTGAAATAAAAATATATCATAAAATTGTCATATAGCTTTATCTCCTCTCCTGGACATGTTGTCATATGTTGCTAAATCTTTTTTAGTCCCTTAGAATCACAGACATAATATTTATGCTGGCCTCAATCTTCATGAAGTATTTCTGAAGGCAGGTGTGATTGAGCTGGCCCCAGTGGCCCTGGTAGACCTCATTATTGAGTCAGGGAAAAAAGCAAATTGGGATAGAAAGAGCAAATGGAACAAAAGCACAGAGAGAGGATACTTGTTCAGAAAACACTGAATGCTCTGTGATTGCTGCAAAGAAGTCCTACTAAGCAATGTTTTGTTTTGTTTTTTATAATTGGAATAATGCTTATTTTTACTATTTATAACAATGTCTGCTCACAGTAGACCAAAGGGGTTTTGAGCAAAATCCCAGACTTGTTTATGTTAAGACTCTAGACAGCCATTTAGTTTCTAGGGAATAATTTGTTACCTCTAATTTAAAAATAACTCTATTATATAGAACCCACAAGAAGGTTTGTTTTCCCTCTTAGCAACCATCTAACTTTGGCAAGCAATCTGAGACTGAAGAATTGGAGACAATCAGAATGCCAGGAGCCTTTGGGCTTTCAAGTTAAAGCTGTTATACTGGAAATATCATCAGAGTGGAAATACAGAGGTAACCAAGGACAAGTGGTGTTTTCTGCTGAAGCAAAACAGAAGGGTTTAATAGAATTAAGAACATAAAACTGAAAGGGCACCAACTCAGCTTTGAAAATTGTTCTTGACCTAACTTGACAGGGCAGCAGAAAAGAGGCCTTGAAAAATTATATAAATTTTCTAAGGTCCTTATTTATTTATGTGCCATCTCAGAATCAGAATCCTAATTTCTTCAACTCCAAAATACATGATCTTTCCCCAAAGTCAGTCCCCATCCTCTGTTAATTCACCAGACTCAGTAAGGCTTCTTTCCACAAGGAGTCATCTCACTAGTAGTAAAGGCCCGTACTAAGGATTACAGGCATTATGTTTGCACTTGACCTTACCCAAAAAGCCAAGAAGTGATGATTCATGTATTATGCTTAAATGCAGGCATTTCTTCAATTAAATACATTTTTTTACTTAAAGTAATTAAACTGTTCATGCTTTATTGCTCATACTGGTGAAGTGATGCATAATTGTAGTTGTTAAAAGTAATTAATATATGAAATTTTTCCAGAAGAAAAAGTGAGATAATGTCAGTATTGCTATAGAAGTTTGCAAACCAGGCACCCAAGTAGTTTAATAGATGAGCACAGGAGCAATCTCTGGCAAATGTACCGAGAAAGAAATTCACACTGCCATTCTTTCCCTATGCTGTTTGTGATCTTAATGAAACTCCTTTTATCTTCTGTCCAAAGAAACAGAAGCCCACAAAGATATAAGTGATAGGTAAGTAGATAGATGGATAAATAAAATCTTTTATTCTGGACATATTTCTTACCTCATCCTCACCATCAAAGTTTGGGATCAGTTTCATAAATAAACAATATTTGCATGAGAAAATGTAATAATCCAACATTAAAATTTATCAGTATTGTACATATTTATATGTTTAGAGACTCTTGTTGTAAGTTTAAATTTCATCTCTATATTTTTTTCATTTCCATTTACTCCCTTTATGCCGCCCTCCCCCCAGCAATCACCATGCTGTTGTGCATGTCCATGACTCCTCTTTATTTTGTGCTCAATCCTCCACCCCCACCCCTCCCCTCGCATTAGCTGTCATCTGCTCTCCATCTATGAGTTTGTTTCTGTTTTGCTTGTTAGTTCAGTTTGTTCCTTAGATTCCAAATATGAGTGAAATAATATTGTATTTGTTTTTCTTTGACTGGCTAATTCCACTTAGCATAATGTTCTCCAGGTCCATCCATAGTGTTGCAAAAGGTAAAAATTTCTTCTTTTTTATGGCCAAATAGTACTCCATTGTGTAAGTATCCCATAGTTGTTTTATCCACTCATCTACTGATGGACACTTGGGCTGCTTCCTTATCTTGGTGATTGAGAATAACACTGCAGTGAACATAGGAGTGCTTATGTGCTTTCTAATTAGTGTTTTTGGTTCCTTCAGTTATATTCCCAGAAGTGGGATCACTGGGTCAAAAGGCAGAGACATTTTTTTATTTTTTTTGAGGCATCTCCATACTGCTTTCCACAGTGGCTTCATCAGTCTGCATTCTCACCAATAGTGCAAAAAGGTTTCCTTTTCTCCACATCTTCACCAGCACTGTTGATTTATTTACAATAGCCACTCTGACAAGTGTGAAATGGTATCTCATTGTGGTTTTAGTTTGCATTTCTCTATTGATAAGTGATGCTAGGCATCTTTTCATATGTCTATAGGCCAACTGTATGTCCTCTTTGGAGAAGTATCTATTCAGGTCCTTTGCCCATTTTTTAATTGGTTTGGTTGCTTTTTTGTTCTTCTATTTGTAATATTTTTATAAATTTTAGATATTAACCCCTTATGAGATGTTTCAGCAAATATGTTCTCCCATTCCGTGTGTTGTCTTTTTATTTTGTTGATGTTTTCCTTTGCTGTGTGAAAATTTTTAGTTTGATGTAGACCCATTTGTTTAGTTTTGTTTTGTTTCCCTTCTCTGGGGAGATATATCTGATAAAAAAGGTCTATGAGCAATATTCGCTATTTTGCTACCTATGTTTTCTTCTAGGATTTTTATGGTTTGGGTCTAGCATTTAAGTCTTTGATCCATTTTGAATTTATTCTTGTGTGTGGTATAAGAAGGTGATCTAGTTTCATTTAAACAGATGAAACTATCTGTCCAATTTTCCCAATACTATTTATTGAATAAACTATCTTTAGCCCATTTTATGGACTTGCTTCCTCTGTCAAATATTGGCTATAAAAATGTGGATTTATTTCTGGGTTCTCTATTCTGTTTCATTGATTTATGTGTCTGATTTTTATGCCAGTACCATGCTGTTTTGATTACTATGGCCTTATAGTACAGTTTGATATTAGGTAGTGTGATTCCTCCAACTTGGTTCTTCTTTTTTCAGGATTACTGTTGCTATGTGGGACCTTTTGTTGTTACATTTAAATTTTTGAAATATTTGTTCAAATTCTGTGAAATATGTCATTGGAATCTTGATCGGAATTGCATTGAATCTGTAGATTGCTTTGGGTAGTATGGACATTTTAATGATGTTAATTCCTCCTATCCATGAACATGATATGTGTTTTTACTTATTGTATCTTCTTCAATTTCTTTCTTCGGTGTCTTATAATTTTCCCAGTACAGGTCTTTTACATTATTGGTTAGGCTTATTCCTATGTATTTTATTATTTTTGAAGCAATTATAAGTGGGATTGTTTTATTGATTTCCCTTTCTTTTAGTTCATTATTGGTGTATAAAAATGCAACTAATTTCTGAATATTAATTTTGTATCCTGCTACTTTGCTGGATTTGTTTATCAGTTCTAGTGGTGGAATTTTTTGGGTTTTCCATGTATAGTATCATATCATCTGCAAATAAAGACAGTGTTACTTCTTCCTTTCCAATTTGGATTCCTTTTATTTCTTCTTCTTGGCCAATTGCTGTGGTTAGGACTTCCAGTACTATACTGAGTAAGAGAGGTGAAAGTGGACATCCCTGTCTTGTTCCTGATGAAGAAGGAACATTTGTAGTTTTGGCTGTTGAGTATGATACTGGCAGTGGGTTTGTCATATATGGCCTTTACTATGTTTAGATATGTTCCCTCTATTCTCATTTTGCTGAGAGACTTTATCACAAATAGGTGCTAGATTTAACAAAAGCTTTTTCTGAAACTATTTATACGATCATTTGTTTTTTAACCTTCATTTTGTTTATATGGTAAACCGTATTTATTGATTTGTGAATGTACCAACCTTGCATTCTTGAAATAAATCTCACTTGATTATGGTGTATAATCTTTTTGATGTGTTGCTGTATTCATTTTGCTAATGTTTTGTTGAGGATTTTAGAATCTATGTTCATCAAGGATATTGGTCTAGGAAGATATTGAATAACTACCCTAAAATGTAATCATTGGTGAGCCTGGTATTGTTCTTTGAGTTTCCTAACTAAGTTAGGTATCCCTCCCTTTGTTTTTATGGTAAACCTCTATCTCTGCCTTAATGCCATGCTATCTTGTTTTTGTTCATTGATTTAACTCACTTTTTCATCCAAGTTTAGGTGATTACATGCAACCAACTCTTACCTTTAGTAAATTAAATAAAAAGGCTTTATTGTTACAATATCAGAAGTTCATAGTATCCAGGAGAAGACCAAGTAAATAATCTTGTTAATGTTGTTAATGACTGGTAATATAGACTGCTTCAGAAGACCAAGAAGCATGAACCATAAGAAGGGTTTTATTCTGGAAACAACTTGGACAGAGCACAATACTGGAATTAAAATACCTATCTACTAGTAGCCTCATCTTAATGTAGTCAATATTAAATTTTAAGAATAAATATTTCAATGACCTAACATGGATCTTGTGCTATACTTTAGATAAGTCAGAGAATTTGATACATAAAAAAATACTTATAACACAGCATGAGAGAGAGAGAGCTCTTCAGAATAAAATAAGGAAAGTAGAAGAAATGATGATCATTAGTGAATAACAAATCAGAGCTCTCTGAGATAAAGAACTATGTTTTTGGTAGTTGTCTCATATTGCTGAAAGTCATTCACATGATCACATTTTAGAAAGATTTATGTAACCACAAATATGTCCATATCTTTTTTTCAGCAATGATCCTTAACTCTTACGGTTTTTAACCTAAGAGATACATCTTAAGAGATGAAAAAATGAACAACTTATTCAAATATGTACTAACATCAAAGAATGCAATGATGAATAAGGCACAATGCCTTTTCTTCAGGAGTTCCCAGCCTTGGTCGAGAGTCAGATATTTAAATCAATGACTAGTGTGATATGAGTTATCATGCAGGCTATCACCAAGAATGTTTTCCACAATATGAAGTATATAACCTAAAATCCAAAGCCTCAAAAACTTTTAACTCTAATATACATTTTTGAAAACTTTTTCTATAAATATTTTAGACCTGTAAAGATATATATACCCTGAGATTTCTCCTTAAATACATAAAGTATATTTGTCATATGTCTAAAAACAGAAAAAAACAACATAGGCATTATAATTTGCAACTATAGAGAATACAACTATATGCCAATATGGAAAATAAGATGACATTGAGAAATAAAATAATTATTTCTAGAATAATGGGTGAATTTTCTATTTCAATTTTCTTTAATGGTGTTATACATGCAATTAAATTTGCAAGGGTGTGTTGGGACAACTATTCAGTGACTTAGTTTTTTAACAGAATCAAAATACACTAAAAATTCTTCTTGACTGCTCATGTGATTTACTTCATTGTTTGTGTTTTTACAGTTGTGGATCTTACTGTGAATGCCATGGTGACTCTCCTTTGCTACTATTGTTTATTTATTCCCTGGTGTTTTTTTTTTTTTTGTTTGTTTGTTTTTTTGATGAATTGTCTCAAATTATTTGTAACTTGTAGGTTATGGGAAGTTAAGTGGTGGATGTACAGTAGATTTTAGCTAGATTAAGTGACTTTTTTATTCTTAAAAATTTTAATACTCTTATCCAGTAGTGTCTACCTATAAGAGGGGACCCCCTGAAAAACAGATTTATCTTCTGGAGGGTGAGATCCTTGTAGTACAGGCTTCACCTGCTAGGTGAGTTTTATAGGAATCCATCTGTATCAGTGTACCAGCTGGCATTGTTATGAGAGGCTGCAGTCAGCTTCAGTAAATTTTTTAAAGTCGTCGGCAGCCGTCTGTCTCGAGAGACGATGGTGTATCTTCTTAAGAGTCTATCTGCACCGCCGAGAATGGCTGTGCAGTCCGACTCGGGAGTGACACGGCATCTGTCTCCTCCCGTGTTGAATCGACATCTTGCGATGACGCTGGAGTGTCCTCTCCAGTGGAGCTGAAGCTACAGAGCCTGGGCAGGGTGATATGGAGGGTCTGCTGTTGCCCATGCAGCAGACCCCCCCTCTCTTCGCAGCTGAAGGGTCCAAGGGAAAGACGGAGTCAATACAGCTTGGCTTCAGGTGTGCCGCAGGAGTTGCCGGTGTTGACTACAACGTCAAACCGCCTTAGGGACTCCGGCTCCGGATTTTCTGTCGGGGTTTACTCCCTTAGCCTTTCCCCTGAAGAGGTATGCCGCAAGGCAGCGGAGGTTTTTTGGAGTCAGAGTTTTCCTTCTCTGATGTGCCCTGACTGGAAGATCGAACCAGCGACACTTAGCTCGCAGGCCGAAGCTCAATCCACTGAGCCAAACCAGCCAGGGCATAAATTTTTTAAAGTATATTTTATTGATTATACTCTTTTGAAGACTCTTTCAACATGTTTGACTATTTCATGATGGGTGGTAGACAAATGCATCTACCTACACTGTGCTCAGTGTTCAGCGGCTTTTGACCAAAATTGGAATGACCCCAGTGCCCTACCCTCACTATTCACCCAGTCTCTCTCTCCAAGGGATTTTTGTTGTTGTTGTTGTTTCCCTGGATAAAAAAAGTTCTCAAAGGGAAATGTTTCACAGGTGTGGAAAAGGTGAAACAAAAAAAGGCAGAAGGATTAAAATTCATGAAAATCAACAAGTTAAGAAACTGTTTTGAGCCGTGGAAAAAATGTTTCAATAGGTGTATCGCATCAAATGGAGAATACTTTGAAGGTGACTGAAGTTTAAACATGTAAGAATAAAACAAAATTTTTTATAAATAAATTATGTTTTCTTTTTGGGTTCCCCCCTCATATTTAATAATCCCAAGTGTTTTAAATTCTCTATTAACAATATAAAAGTCATCTTCTTGCTACAAACCTATCTTTTCTGCAGGTTTCTCTATTTCTGTAGAGATCTTCAATTTGGTAGGTTATAATCTTTGCTTTCAATGTGATCACTGCCCAATCTCTTTCAGATTGCCTGAATCAATACTTCAGTTTTCCTTTGTTATCAGCCACTTGGTCATTTTTTATTGCTCCTCATTTTCCCCACCCCTGTTCTCTTCTGTTCCATTTTTCCTGGACACTGCTGTTATTTCATATTGACAGGGGCTTTAGCCATCTTAAACTCCTACTTTGAAATATCCAATGTTCTTTTTGGCTACTAAATGAAGCCAAAACTTAGTATTTTGAATTTGAGATTCCTTTATCTACTTTGTAGCATTTTTATCATAATTACTCTACTGCTGCCCTGTAAACCAAGAGGACAGAAACTGACTTGTCTTCCTACCTATATTTTCTTGCAGAGTTTCCAGCATCTGGAATACCCATCCGTTATTCTTGCTTTGTGCATTCAAAGGCTCATTTTGAAGGTTACCTTTTCCCTCATGTCCTTTTACCCCAAATGGATTTGACATTTGTCCTTTCAAAGTATATACATCTCTGCTTGTGCTCCATTTTATTAATCTGCTTTATATTAGAGCTATTTAAGTGAATGACAATCAGATTATGTAAATTCTAGGAAGACAAAAACAACGCCCTCCTTGGCTTTATAGTCACCATGCTACACAGAGAACTGGCTTATTTGAAGGCATTTGTTTTCCTTCTTAAGTTTTTTCTTATTTTAGGGAAGACACAAAATAAAGGTCAGAAGATAGAGGTCTTAAACCAGAAAGACCAGGAGAGAAAGAGGGAGAAAGAGAAGAGTGCCTTCTAGATCTCATAAAAATTTAATTAAACTTCTTTACATATAAAGAAAAAGGAATTTTATTTTTATTTGCATTATTTATTTATTATTATAAAGAAAGCCCAGCTAATAAAGAAAGTATACTTGTCAACTAACATGTTTTCTTTTCTATTGTTTCTCTAATATGTTACTATCTTCATTAACTTTTATATTTAATATTCAACTATTTTATTATGTATATTTGGTTTTTATTTTTATAAAATTATTATTTTTATAAGAATATCCTCCTGCTAAGGAATATAACTGCCTGTGGAAAAATAGGCCGGTGCTGTTTAAAGTGCAGCACAAGGAAAACTTTGGTGGGTCTGAGCACTCTGACTAGACCGACCCTCAGTCTGTCTGCCTGGATCCCTCATGGATGGAATCCTTTTTTCCTCATCCCCAGTGGTCCTCTGAAATCAAAGTTTCAGATCCAAGCAAGTTCAGGCTCACTGAGTTTAGTTTTTATTTATCCTACAAAGGTACTCTCATAGATTAATAGGTAAAGTAACATATTCAAAGCAGCTCTGCCCAAGAAACACTCATTTGAGTAGATAATGTTAGACCAGCCTATAGGAATATTACATATATTAGTTATGGTATCCCCTTCCCTGGCCAAAACCTGGAAAACTGGTTTTTATTTATGTAGTCTTCCTAAAAAGATTAGTTTTAGAATAATATTTTGTGTTCCCAGAGGTATAAACCAGCAATTAATTAGTTAGCATTGCAGTGAGGCAAATTACAGTGAGAAGTTATAAAACATTTTCTTTTTGCTAAAAAACTGAGGCATGCAGTTAATACTTATATATACTGGAAGTTAAAATAAAGAGAAGTCACAAGATTCCATTTTTTTAAGGAACTGGGAATCTTAAAATAATACCATTGGACATCACCAATATAAAATTGAGTAGAAAATATATTTTTCAATTTTAGAGTTAATAAGTTTAATTTACAAATTTTGAGGTCTCTGATATATACAATTTTCAATGTTATTTGTTTTCTTTGAGTGTGATGTTGCCATTGTATTATATTTTACAATGTCATGTGAATCTATTTGTTGAACCTATTTCCCATTCTCTCTCTTTCTCTGTTCTCTTTCTGTCTGAAGCCTAAACAAAGCTCACCTGGAAGCAGTGAGAACTCTGAAGTTCCTACAATGAAGGAAGAAAATCGAAATATCCCCGAGTGCAATTCTGAAAATGTAAGATTAACTTAAAATAGTTTTAACAATATTTAACATGAAAACAAGAACCTAAGTATTTTAACAATCCTAATCCATGACTTTATGGCACTTCTGTTTTTATATACTATCTAAACAATGCTGCACTTTAAAACTTCCAAAAGCAGATGTTCTCTAGATGCGAATCAGGTAGGTGCTCCATAAGAAAGTATTGATGTAACCAGATTCTTAGGACGCCTGTGAACTTCAGTTGTCAGGTATAAGGAGGGTAACCACACATTCAACAGTGTGCTTATTTCCACAACTACGTGAAAGAAACCTGTTAAAATATTAAAAATAAAATAAACAACATCCCAAAAGATGTAATTTTGTAGTATTTTCCCTATAAAGCAAATAAACCTGGCATTATAGAGAGATTATATTAGAAGAAGGGAGATTCTCAATCTTCACATGATAACAGAAAACATGGAACTTGTCGTCTGGGATTTTTAAATTATAGTAAATACAATGAAATTTTAATTCTGAAACTTTGGCACAAATACAGATTGATCGTGTATGGATTTGAGAAATAGCAAATGACAACTGTGTTGAGTAAATTCCAAGTTAGGCTTCAATCTAGGTAACAAAATGCAAAGTATCTATTGAAACTATTCATGGTTAAAAATAAATCAGGCTACAGCAATAAAACAGTAAAAATAGAAATATAGGTTAAGCAAGTCAATCTCTTTTTCTTCTATTGGCTGTCAAAGTAAACTCAGAAATATGAATTTCTCAACAAGTTGCCTTCATATCTTTGCATATTTAAACATGTACTAAAGCCATGCACTTTAGAACATAATAAGATTAATGAGCAGCAGAAATAAAATATGCTACAATTTACTTCCAGGGAAAGTAGAATTCAAGAGGATTTGGGGTAGGAAAGAACACTTTGTTGTAGTTTGAAGAACAGATAGGTCACTAACAGTCTGAGCAAATGTTCAGAAAGAAGAAAACAGAATAATATGGTTAGAAAATGGAATGAAGAAAGGGGAATGATATATAACTAAAATGATCATTTTGGACTTAAGTGTGAGGGACCCTGGATTTCTAAGCTAAGGAATTTTGTTTGAATTAAGGATATAGTTAAGGTTTTCAAATGTTTGTGTTTAATTAAATTATATAATTACCAGTTATTATGTAACCAGTCCATACAAAATAGGTTGTCTCCATTTATATATATATATATATATATATATATATATATATAATTTATGATATCCTTCTGCAATATTTTAGAGATTTTCAATGTATAAATCTTGCACTTCTTTTGTTTTCTTCATTACTAGGTACATTATTCTTTTTAATTGTATTATAAATGGAATATTTTCTTAATTGCATTTTCAGATTCTCATTGATAGGTACAGAAATGCAAATAATTTTGCATATTTATCTTGAATCAAATTAAAGTGTTTTAAGTAACTATGAGCTCTGGATTCAAAATGTTATGAGATTTGCAAAACAGGTACATGAATTTGCAATGTTGATATCCAGTAATTAAGATGCTACATCCAGAATAAGGGAGATACATTCCTTATATAATTTTGCCAATCAGTCTTTACTGACAAAGCATGGCCCATTCTAGACATGACATTGCTAAGGTCAACAAGGACAAATACAGTGTGTCTACTATGGCTTGAAGTGAAAGGCTGCAGAGGAAAGTCAGGAATATAACATTTATTAGTTTCATTTATGTCTTTACCAGTTACCCAATGTGTAACCATGAATGTTTAACCCCTCTGAGGCTCATTTTCTTCTTCTGAAAAGGAGAGATAAATATACCTTACCTTATATAGCTCATTTAAAGATCAACTGACCCAGCCTGGTTTATTGTCGGCACATAACAAGTCCTCAGTAATTATTATTTTTTTCTTCTTTATGCAAAGCTATTCCTGTTACTTGAAATCTCAATTAATATTTTTGAATGAAATATTTTAATTTCTCAAAGGACAAAACTTAAAAGATGACACAGGCAGCCTTAAATACTATAATTTTAAATGGGGAGCAGTTTCATTAATTGTTACTTTCAGGACAGAACAAGATGCAGCTTGTAACAACAGCTATAAGGAGAATATTTCAGTAAAATATAAAAGTAAACTTCTAATAAAAAATACATGAAAATGGAATTAACTACTGGAGGACATCGTATATGATTGAAAAATAAGTGAAACATTTATGTCAGGTATAGGTAAAAAATGGAACATTGGCGTGAAGGAAAATAACTATTATTTTAGCACCTATTTCAAACCAGGATACTTTGATCACCAGCAACCTCACTGAGCTAATGGGAGCACATGCAATCTCTCAATAAGTAAACAGCAAAGGTGATGCACTCTTGCTCTTGCTGGTCACATCTGAGACTAAATAACAGGGTAGAGAAAACCTGGAAATTACATAAAACCTAGACTTGAGTAACAACTTTGCTCTTTGGTAACATGTCACTTTAGCAAGTTATCATATTATTCATATCCATTATCTATGTAGTGTAGAGCAATGGTTTTTAAATATTTGTGTGCCCGTAGATTGCTAGGTCAACCTATAAAACTACTTATAGTAATTAATCGGCAGCTTCAGAGCACAGCCCAGGAATGTATATTGTTTTAATACACTCACCTAGATTTTATTCTGTTAACATTTCCTGTTAAACATTTTGAGAAATTTTGATATTGGTTTCTTGCATGTTTATCCTGATGATTATATATTGTGATTATATATATATAATTGTATTTATAAATTTTAGATAAAAGGCATAATAACATATTACATATAATGTAATGTGCAATTATAATATATTAGGTATTAAATATACAGTATTCAATTATATTCTTGTTAATGTCCTTCTTTGTTCATTCCAAAATAAGCTGCTTTGCAATTTTTATATTCAAGATCTCAGTATCATCTATGGTCAAGTTCCCAAATGGGAGAAGAGATAATGCATGTTCTTAGTTATCTTTTTAGGTACCTTTGTGGGTTTGTTCTATGTCCTGTCCAATGCAAGTCAGACAAGGTCACAAAGAAAAATGACTTCCGGATGCCTTGGCCTCCCCCTTTTATTAGACAAAAAACTCAACAAAGGCTTACAGCATATTGGACTATCAGTTTGGGCTTTGTTTGAATTACTTTGAAAGCAGCTTTGTTTAAATAATAATATTGGAGTCACACGGAAAAAGCAAAGAATGAAAGTTTTACCCCATTTTCCTGCAGTTTGAAGATGTGCCCCATATTGTTTAATAGCATATCAAGAATTAAAGACATTGAGCATTTTATTGTAATTTTCATGTGGAGGTTAAGATTTGCTCCTCAATGTTAATGTGTTTTATAATGTTAATGTGTGTTTAGGCAGCAAACCTTTAATTTTTCACAATGTTTTAAAAACATAAAAGGTCTTTAGTATTGTAAACACTTGATCTGTTTCTTGCCATTATACCTGTTTAGAAGTCTCTGACCAAAAGGAGTTTATTCAGGAGGAAAAAAATGCATTGTCTAGGGAAATGAGAGAAGAAAATTTACAGAAAATAAATTCTACAGCTAAAAGGAGAAAATTATGCAAGCTTTGTCATGTTAAAGGATTTTTTTTCAGTTTTTTGATATCCTAGTTTGTTTATTATATCCAATATACACTGTGTGACATTTGATGGCCCAAATAATTTGTTGGCAGAGACTTGGTTAACAAAATTTTCTAGGCAAGTCATGCCTTGCTGTAATTGGGCTGAGACTACCACCTACCCTTGTCATTCTGGGCTACACTCCATCAGACCTTCTGAAGAGGTTAGCTTCATACGAGGCATTTTTAATTGTGCTACTGTGGTATTTTTTAAGAAATAGGCGTCCCTCTAGAGAATTTAGGAATGTGAGATCATTCTCTAAGGTCTTTAGAACAATTATATGTAAATCATTTTTCAAATTAAATATAAATTTCCATGCTTCTCTTCTATGACACCTTAATTGGAAGCATGCACAAATGTGAATTTAAGTGTGATTTCTTATCAGAATTAGTATAGACATCATAAGAATAATATTCAGTATCGGTAAATAAAAATAACCAAATAATCATTCTACTATTGATTATAGGGATATTGGCCTTTCATGGTTGTACAAAGGTTATCGTTGATATTTAGCTAAGAAAAGGGGAGCAAAGGGAACTAGATGGTGAGCTTAAGGGGACTAGATGTTGAACTTAATAAACTGTGAGCAGCCAGGAACTAGCTAAGCTACCTGAATGGGGACTGAGGCCATATAGCAACTGCCTGTGGGCTCCAAAGGATGAAGCTTTAATATGAAGCATAAACTCTGGACACTGACTTTTGCTTTGGCCTTACTGAGGACAAGATTGGGCTTTTCGTGTGTGGATCCTTAGAATGCTTTCCTTGCAATCCCATGGAAGAACTTAATTTCCACCAACAATAATATTGCAATAAGTTTGAGACAACTCCACAATGAAACCTCTTATTTATGCTCTCACCAAGTGAACGCCTCCCTCATCATTGACTGTAAAGTTGATAAGATGCCTATTAAGGCATAATACCTCACATTATAACTCTGTTGCCCATTCTGTGTTGCTTCTCTGAGGACCACTAAGAATTTTATGAACCCCATCTCATGAAGTTGCCTCTGAGGCACAAAAAAGTAAATTTCAGGTACTGTTCATTATAAGGTCAGAGCATCTAAAAACAGTTGAGCTGTCTTTCAGCCACATCATATTTTCTTTAATGTTAAAATTTAATAAATTTTCATTGTTCAGATTATCAAAGGTTTGCCTCAAATAGTCAGGTATGCTTGCATTAATGGAAGCATGTATCCACTGAAAATCCTTTTGTATTTTTTTCATGGCAATGACCTAAAGCAATGCTACACACACACACACACAAACATACACACATGCACACACAGGCGTGTGCACACACACACAGGTTTTGAGGTCAAATGTATTTGCAAAATGATTCACATCATACATCCTTCTAAAAGACTTATAAGGCATTTGTGCATTATGAAGTGGATTTCAATTTTCACTGTCCATTTGCACTGCTAGAGTGCTGCTTTAAAATACAAGTCCCATATTTATAGGACTGAATTATCACCCAAGCATATTATTTTTAAACAATCACCTTAAGTGATTATGTGGACAGATTGATCAGAACCAAAAGTCTAAGAAATTATGTGCTGAAAGTGCTGAGAAGAACTACTTTAATTAGAACTGATTAACATCCAATAAACCTTTTCTCTAAACTTATAGGAGCTATAAACTCCATTATTCTAAAATATATTTTGAAAATCCTTCATTATACGGGTTGCTTTCTGCACTAACCATATTTTTATGCTTGATTTCATGTACTTACTTTACTTAACATTTAAAAAGCTGAAGGCAAATATAATAAAACAAAGACCAGTTATATTACTACAATAAGAATCCAATAAGATTCAAATCGGTATAGCTTTCCCAGGGTGATTTTAGATTCTAGGTCTAACTCAAACCTATACAACATAAAAGGGAACATTTATTTCTTAGGTAGTAGAGCAGATTCCACTTCACAGCTGCCTAACATTCTTGGAAATAAAATAGTCAAGGTTTTGACTACCAACTACTATTATTATCATTACAATCTAATTTTCTACTATACTATAGGCTTATTTAGAAAAAGAAGCTGTGTGTGATCATTTTGGAGCCACAATCAAATATAATTTAATCATATGAAAAAATAAGGCATTTATTTAAACTCTAGGAATTGTAATCTTTCATGGCCAATATTTGTTTTATTTATTTCTTATTTATTCAAAGATTATATATTGGCCACTTGCTCTCCGGCAGATATCTAGCTGCCATTTACGGCTGATAAATGTTGCCTTTGACTTTAAGGAACTTGCACCCTATTGAGGAGCTGTACGTGCTAATAGATACTTAAAAAAGTTAAATGTTGAAATTCTTTCTACAGCATTTGTTGTACCTTTAGAACAGGATAGTGTCACTGAGTCTGTTAGTGACAGAAGTGATGTGCTAGGGAGAGAATAAGTGACTAGGTTTCAGAATATCATAGCGAAGAGAGATTTTTGTCATGGTGCGGTAGGATAGACATGAGCACAGGAAGGTAAAACAATATGCTGTGTGTTCACGTAAGAGCGACAGAGAGTGAGTATAGGGAGCATATAAAATAACTGTGCTCTGAAATCTGAAATGGAGTAGGTTAACTCTCCTATTTGTAGAATTCACAGGATGTCAGAGTTCAAAACTAGCTTAAATATCCTTCTGTTTGACCCCAAGGAAACAAATCGATCTGTTCAAGGTCAGAGCTAACCAGTCAACGGCCATGAACCAGTGAAGTCCTTGGCTCTGTTTTACACAAGGAAAGGATTTTGGAAAGTACAAAAAAAAACTATTACACTAAATGATTTTTATCATCACTTTTAAAATGTGTTCAAAATACAGAGGAAGAGAAAAGGAAGGAAGGAGGAGGGGATGAGAGGTAGTAAGGAAAGGAGGATGGAAGAGATGCAGGTAAAGAAAGAAAGAGAAAAAAAAGGAAGGGAGAGAAGAGGGAGAGAGGGAGGGAGGGAAAATTCAATAGTTTCACCTTAGTTCAAGTGGAAATGAAGCCCAATTGGAATGCACTGCCAGTTTTTCACCTTCTTCAAAAATATTGAGGCTAATAAGTAAGATGAGATTTCCTAGTTAATAAAATATAAGATATTATACCAGAAATGTAATATTTTAAGGTATTAAAATTTTTTTGCTAGGCAGATTGATGATGATATTGTTTAAGTAGTTTCCAGACTTGCAATATCAATGTTCCCGCAGGCATAGAGACCATTGGCATAATAATATCCTAGACACTAGACACATGACAAATGTAGTATTTTTTTTCAAGAATTTATTTATTTATTTTTAGAGAGAGGTGAAGGAGGGGAGAAAGAGGGAGAGAAACATCAATGTGTGGTTGCCTCTCACAAGCCCCCAACTGGGTACCTGGCCCACAACCCAGGCATGTGCCCTGACTGGGAATCGAACTGGCAGCCTTTTGGTTTTCAGGCTGGCACTCAATCCTCTGAGCCACACCAACCAGAGCAAATCCAATAGTTTTGTAATTCTCTTCTTCTCCTTCTCCTTCTCCTTCTCATTATTATTATTATTATTATTATTATTATTATTATTATTATTATTATTATTATGGAAGGAACTGTACATTGGGATTGAACCTTGTTGTAGTACCTGACTGCTATAAGCACCACTGAGATCCCCAAACCCACCCTGAACAGTTAACTTAACCTAGGGACCCCATTCATGTGGTGATGATTGTGTCCCTAGCTTGTGCTTTCAGACTGTATCAAAGTGAAGGAAGTGTCCCAATGGGAAGAATTCAAGGGAGTTTTTCTAACCCCTTCTGTTATTTAATTTAATTTAGTTTAATTTCTTTGACCTGTTTTCAATTGTGACTTTTACAGGAGGACAGGGCATGTTCTATGAAGCACAAAGAAAATCTCCCAAGTAATGGCACTGCAGAACCAGAGGCTGATCCACAGGTATGTCTTTGTTAGTTGGTTTTGCTTATGTCAGAAAGTACTTCTTGAATCCATTTTGTTCAGTGACTTTTCTCTCTTGATCTAGCTGAAGCAGGAATGTGTTGTATTGATGAATGAAAGATATTTTGTCACATAGTGCTTCTGGAACTTCCCATGACCACTACGCCTGACACTAAGCTTTTAATTTTATGATCTGAGCCCCTCAGAAGAACAAGAGTGAAGGAAGAGTCTTGCCCCTTCCCCACAACCAAGAAAAGAAACGAACCGAAAATAAACTAAGAACAGAAAACATACATTTTTTATTTAGGGGATAGAAAGATAAATAGAAGACTTGGAGAAGTAGAAGAGTTAGAAAAAGTACATGTCCCTACAAAAACAAATACAAACAAACACAATTCAGGAAGTTAATTCCGAAATTTTATCTGTACTGTTCTATATTTTACTAAAAATGTTATGTCATAACAATTGTTAGGTTTCACTTCACTTAACATGACATTTTTCCAATTTGGGGTTACATTAATTAGATTTGAAAGGCTTGGCCAAAGCTTTCTCAAAATATTTTGAAATACAGTATTCCCTCACTTATCACAGGTATTACATTCTAGACCACCCCCCCATGATAAGTGAAAATCTGTGAAGTAGAAACCTTACATTTGTTTTAGTATATATATACATATACATATATATATGTGTGTATATATATGGCTTTATAAACCCTCCCCTCACACTTATAAACCATTCCCAGTCCCTTATTAACCTTTCCCACTCCCTTATTAACCTTTCCACACTTTTATAAACACTACTTATGTTCTTAAACATATTCTACACTCTTAAACCTAAGTAACTTTAATAACATATGTATACAATACCGCAAAATCCTGCGATATAGCGAAAAATCAGCGATAAATAAATAAATATAGAATTTTTTTTAAATCCACGATACAGTGAAGCCACGATAAGTGAACCGCGATATAGAGAGGGACTACTGTCCTGCAACTTGTACACAATATATTATGAAGTTTCATGAAGTAGCCATACTGACATATTTACATTTATTTTTTTATCTGGCATTAGTTATCTGTAAGATACTTATTGAGACATATGAATTTAAATTACTATTCTATTTTAATTTTTACCATGTATGTAGATATTATTTTGACTTTCCTAATTTTCTTTCTTTATTATTTGACAGAAGTTGCAAGTGCCTCCTTGTACTAAATGTGAAGTGGAAAAAAAACAAGAAAAAAAATCCACCAACTTTGAAGGAAGGGCAACTAACCAAGAAAAAATACTGTAGATACCAAGAAACTGTTAAAACATCCATTTGCTATTGTCTTCATAACCTTTTCAGATCACAGGCTTGATGGAAATACTAAGTTTTTAAATCATGCAACTTTTTCACAATTTTATGTACTTTATAAAATTGTCTTCAAATTTTCCCAAAGATTCCAGGCCAAGTATGACCCTCAAGGAATAACCTCATTAGAACAGATATTCACAATCATAAAAAACATCATCATCATCAGTAAATTGTCCAGTATTAATTGGTTTGTTTTGAACTTAAATGCAATATAAGTTTTGATTTTTATGATTCATTTGGATATCTAGTACTTCTATGATCTGGTATGTGAAATCAGCTGGAGGATGATCAAACATTTTGTATCTTCAGCATTCCTAGAACCTAAATTGCAATCATATCATAAAGAATTTGGTCCACACTGGCTATTTGGAGTCCCATTCTTCAAGGCTGGAATCTGTGCCAACCTCAATATATTTTTTGAGCGTTTATTGTTATTCTTATTATGTTGAACCATAGCTAAACAATATCAAGACAACTCTGTCAGGGATTTAGCCAGTTAATGGAATTCACTAAATGTGTTTAGTATAATATGGACAAAATATCTAAATGAATGACTATATTTTGACACAACTGATTAGATTTTTTGGCATTCTAGAGACACATCTTCGTCTGTGGTTGTATGCTGGAATCACTCCAAGTTAGACATCAAGTTGTCTGAAATGCTTGACATGATTTTTGATATGAAATTTGGGTAGTGGAATGTGGGATAGTAATGGGGTTTCAAAATTTTAATTTGAGAGCAGATAATATACTTTTAAAAATGGGAATATGATCAAAGTAAAATAACCATGTAGAGCCAATGGACCAGATTTGTACAACTTGAAAAAAAATGTATTATTAACACAAATAAATGGCTGTGATAATCTTTGAAGTTGAGGCTCTGTCTAGGAATATCACTAGTCGAATCAATTCACTTCTAAATAATCTGAACATAGCTCACTAGCAAGAGGAATAGACACTTGAATAATTATCTGCTTAATAGGGTGGCTACAACATCAAACTCCCAGACTCAAATTAATAAATTAAATAATCAATTGTAGTTTGTCAGCACTGACTATATATAGATCATTTGCAGGAAGAAAATAAAACTATAGGCTTTGTATAATAAATATGCCATGCATCAGGGCACTGAATCCTGGCAGGCTGTGTTAGAAATTAAATTCTGGGATATAATGGCACACTTTTGATCACAGCAATATATTCAAAGAAGTGTAGTGATTTGGAAAAATGGCAAACTATTCTTAACACTAAATATAATATTGTGATATATTCATGTAGCTCTTGTACTTACAGATTAATTTAGTGTCATGTATTAGTATTTTTCATATTACAGCTTATCTAGGAATAAAAAAAATATTAATTTTATGGATGATCCATAGAGTTTTCTTTCATGACCACGACAGAAAAAAATAAAAATCAAGGTTCAAATTTCTGCTGAATTCTTTCTCTAAAAATATAATTCTGTGATATGGACTATGTTCCTTCTAATATTCCCACTATGCTCACAAACCCTAACCATCTCCAAAGGTTTTTAAAAGAGAAGTAGATGATTTTGTTTTAATTTGGGTTGACATTCCTACCCTCACTCTGTCCCCCAACTTCACTCCTAGAATCTATGGATCTTAACATTTCACCTTTGATAGTATGTTCATGAGGCATGTTTGGAATTAATAAAAAGAGAATCAGAATGCTATTTTCTAGGCTTTTTATATAATGATGAAAAATTAAAATTTGGCTTAATATTAATCAAATTTCAACAGTGTATTTTTTTTCCTGTGCTTGAAATTCCTACCCCAGTATTGATAATAAAATTAAATTGTTTCTCTTAATTATTGCCATGGTCAGGTGAAATTTGAGTGAATATAATGTATATACTTTTTCTTTAAATATAGATAACATTTTGTGTCCTGCAGAGTTTACTGTGGTATAGTCATTGCATTATTGTTTCAAAACAAAAGGAATTTGTAGCAAAAGAGCTTTATAAATATTTTTAAAGAAATATTCTTAGAGTTTCTTTTAATAATTAAGTCTGAAATACTTTTTTAGTATGTCTTATGACTTTAATGAATGCATTTTATGTCTCTCAATCTTTTAATTGCTTTAAAATAGTATCAGAGAGGTTTAAAATGCTTTATTTACACATGTGGCTTTTGCTTATATAAGAGAGGTACCATTTTTTATTATGTCCTTTACTTAACAACTTTATAAATGGATGGTTGTTCTTGAGGAGTTAATGTTCATAGTCCAACTATGGAAGATAACATTAACCTGAATGTTGAATATAGGTACATAATTATATTATGGACTGGTAATGGTAATCAGTAGAAAATTTCTTGTTTTGCAGAACACAAATTGATTTCTATTGAGAAACATACATTCTGATGGAATAACTTAATATAACGATTACCAAAACCATGCCCTTATATTTACTTTAAAATACTAATCATACTATATATTCATTCTGTTAGACATTTATTTTGGATTTTGTGTTTCCACTTATATCTGTTAACTATGTAAATTAAACTAGTGCCTAACGTGTATCAGACCTAAATGAATGCTGACTGTGTCTATCCGATGCCAACATTCTCAGATGACAAGTGAAAAAAATCAGTATGTTGTCTGGATGTGATTTTCTTTGTGATCTCAAATCTCTAGATACTGAATATATTAAATGGCTAACATTTTTTTTTTCATTCATCAATTATATATTTAGCAATGTAATGCTAGTTCGGACATCATTCTGTTTCATAAAATATACTGTATTACAAGTTTAAGACAGTGATATGTGAAGGAGACATTTACTGTTTTATATTGACAATGTGGAGAGCTGGATTAAAACAATTTCTGTGAATTTTGAATAATGGAATCTTTTATTTTTATAGTTTAGGTACTGTAATTAACACTAATCGAAGCAGAGGCTGAAATATTATCGATACATTAGAGCAGGGTGACCTGGCCAGACCTAGAGAGTGATGAAAACATATACTTGTCTACTGGGGAGACACTTTCTGTCATGTGTACAGTCCTAAACTTCCCCAAATTATTTGTTCATCTGGATTATGTACCACAGTACTGATGGCCAAGTGATGAAGGATAAACGGTACGGAAAGATGGCCTATGTTTTCTCAATAAAGATTTGTTCCAAAACTACAATGTATATTATTCTACATAAACTAATTAAAAAAACAACAACAACAAATATTAACATTCTAAATAGAACTTGCTTCTGTGTATCAAGATCTAAGAACTTTTTATAGACCTCATCCAGGAAGTGTCTTCAATCTCTCTGCCAGTATCCTGAAAATCTTTTATTTTATTTAGAATGTTTTTTTTTTTAATAGAGTTCCATGATGGCAGAGATTTTTGTTTTTTTGTTTGCAAATGAATCTCAAGGGTTTAGAGCTAGCTGCCTCATAGAAAGCGCTCAAATATTTGCTGAATGAATTAATTCAGAACCTGAAGCAGCAAGGGAAGAAGGAAAGGAAGTAAAAAGGGAGCATATTACAGTAGGATTGTTACCACACAACTACATGGGGTTCTGCTGCCTGCAGCCCAACATTCCGGGGGCAGAGATTTTGTGAAAAAGAAAAAAAAAAAAGCCTTTTATTTAAAAGCTCCACAATTTTGGAATAATAACAGGCTTCTGCCTCAAAGCCAATTCCCTTTAAAGTACCCAAAGGAAAATAATTCCTCCAACCTTAGCTAGATAAGTTCAAGGATATATGCCTGGAATTCCTTCTCCTGTTTAAAAAAAAAAAAAAAAAAAAAAAAAAAAAAAAACTTGTCCTTTGGGATAACCCAGGCACCTCAGCTGGTTTCCTGTCCCAGTTTGGCTTCGGAAGTCTTTCAGAGTCAGTGTGCTCTGGGGTCCTATCTATTGCATGCTGCCCTTTCCTCTGGCCACAGCCCACCGGCCCAGGACCTGTGCCCGGCGCTCTGGCTGTGCGCTCACCAGGGCCACACAGCACAGAGCCAGTCCTGGTGCTGCCGCCCTTTCTCTCGCAGGGCGGGGCACAAAGGGCTTGTCGCCTGGCTATGCGGTCTCCAGGGAGTGCAGGCCCCAATCCCCCGACCTCCAACCTGACTGGCTAGCAAAGGGTAGGGAAAGGGGGGCAAGTTTCCACATGCCCTCGATTTAAAAATTCTGTCTCCGAATTCTGTACACTGCGGGCTCCGGAAGGAGGGTCTTTTCTCCCGTCTGGGCTCTCCCTTGCCGCCCCAGGGAAGATTTAAAAATACTATCTTTTAGGGGGATTTTGGTTGTTTGTTTTGTTTTTAGGCTTTTTTCTTTTGCCCTCTTCTCTAAAAGGTTTATGCATGGGTCTGTAGCTGTGACTTAAAGCAGAGCAGACAAGACAGTGTTTGATGAATTAATTTTGGAATGCAGCTCAGGATAACAGACATAAGTCACAGGGCATGTGTGTGTCTTTAATTGGAATCCAGATTTGATATTCACCGGGACTTGTGCGGGTCACTTAATTTATTTTATTATTAGTTTCTAAGCTCTTGGACCTGAAGTAGTTGGACTTAAATCAGAGATTTCCCTCCGAGCTGCTGAGCTCTGGTTTTTCAGCAGAATTCCCTTAAGGCCTGCTGAGGGTGTAAATGAATGTGCAGAGGGTGGGGCTCTGGACTCCATAAACACTCACCTTTAACTGAAATATCCATTCTTTTCTTGAAGTTTATTTTCAATGACAGTTTACATTCAATAATATTCTATATTAGTTTCAGATGTACAGCCAAGTGGTTAGAAAGTCATGGACTTTACAGCGGTCACCCTGTTGCTTCAAGTCCTCTCTTGGCCCCATACTTATGGTGTTGATGTTATTGATGATATTCCCTGCGCTGTAACCCACATCTCCGTGGGTCTTCTGCACCTACCAATGTATACTGCTTAATCCCTTCACTTTTCATCCATCCCCAGCCCCGCCCTTCTGACAGCTGTCAGTCTCTTCTAGAGTATCGATTCCTTTTTATAATCTGTTTGTTGGGCTACATGTTCCACATGCAGGAGAAGCGAGTCCAAAGTCCAATTTTAAAGTGATTTGAATATCACTAATTAAGATAATTTCTATGATCTCTTCTCCCCATTCATTCAGCCATTCCACTCTTCCATTGAGGATACAATAGTAAGCAAACGTATTAATTATGAATATCAATATAGCACTTAATATGTGCCATTCACTGTTTTAGATAAGGTGAACAGATTAAGCATAGGAAAAAACCTCATAGACACAGAGAACAGTATAATGATTACTAGAGGGAAACAAGGGTGGGGGGATTGAAGAGGGTAAAGGGAGAATAAGTGGAGACAGGAGACAAGATGTTGGGAGGTGAGCACACAATATACAGATGATGTATTTTAAAATTGTACATTTGAAGCCTATATAATTTTATTAACCAATGTCATCCCAATAAATTAAATAAAAATATTATTAGTTAAATATTCTCAGGATTATTTGAAACATTAAAATTATCCTATGTCACAGATGAAGAAGTTGAGGTAGAAAAATGCTAGTGAATTGCCAAGATTACCCAGCTAAGAAGAAAAGGAGGGGCATAGCCTTCATAAATGAATTGCTGGAATTCTGGGCTTAACCAGTTCACCACACTGCCCCTCCTGCAGAGGCCAGAGGCCTGCATTTATGGAGATCACTGTTTAGAAAAAAATACAGCATTAATAAAGGAAGCACACAGATAAATGCATGACTGCTGCTAAGCACAGGGGTAGTGGAGTATGAAGGCAACCTGGCTTGCAATATCTTCACTCAGAAAATGATATTAAGTGAATATATAATGTTGTGTATGGGTGTTCAAACATCAAAAATTGTAGGCATTATTCTAGGTGTTTCTATACACATTGGTGTTTTCTGGCATTTATGAACATTCTAATTTGTAGAATCATAAGTTTAGTACGTGATTACTCCTGTATGTTTACATCTCTATCCATGTATGCACATGCCTATATGCATGTGATCATGGATATTAATTCAGCAAAAGATTCATATATCAGTTGAATGTTTATTATTCTACCTTGACTCCATTCCTATTCACGTTTCATGCTATTTTAACATGAATTATAAGCACAGTAGATAACTGTATCTGTCCAATGCATTTGCAATAATACACAAGGTTAATAATCATATGATTCACTCAGACTGTACTAGAGCACAGGTACACTGCTAGAGAAATAAAACTGTATTTGTAAGATTAAGGAAATAGAGATATTTTATCTCAAATGGTAATGAGAGAATGTATTATGACAGGAATTTGCTGAAGAAATTTTCAGACATGGATTACTTTGAAATTACTACACTTTTGAAAACTAGTGGCTGGTTTTAGGAGGGAATAATTTGCTTAGGTTTTGTCTCTCTCTCTCTCTCTCTTTTTAAATAAAATGATGCATTTATACCTTGTCTTTTCTGTATGTGTTTTATTTGAAATTTTGGTTAAATACAATACATTGAGTGACTATAATTTTAGAATAAAATACTAATTACTCCATGGTACAACTGCCAAGGTTAATTAGCTTTTACTTAAGAACTGATGTATTTTGTATACTTTTATTTTCTCAGATAAAGTAAAGATATATTTGTTTGATTTACTCATACTGCACAGTTTCTAGGAACTCCCACATCACCAGGTGACCTGGTTGATAATTACTTTTCTTTAACATGTCATACAATTTAATGTCTCACTTTATCCCCTCATATTTGAATACACAATGTAAATTGCTGAGTTTCTTTTCCAAAGGTGGACCTTTGTGCCTCACATGGGCCAAGGAGCAGGGAGGTACCATGATGGCACAAATTTTTTAAAGCAATTCTCAGAAGCCTGCCTGAGCTTGAGTCCCAATTCTGTGTCTTAAAATACACTACTGCTAGGTCAGCTTTACCAAAAGTTACTTTATTACGTATATGTGTCTGAGTGTGTAAACATTTAAGAGTGGACACATAGCACTAGAAACGTTAAACGTGATTATGGACAAAGGCTTAGGAATCAGACTACTTGTGTTAAATTCTTTGTTTAGCTCCTCAGGCAACTAGCTAACCTCCGTGTGTTTCACTGTCCTTGTCAGTGCATTAGGAATAATAGGACAGCATATCTCATGATAATGATAGCTATTTCTTTTAAGTACTAAGTGAGATTATATAAATAGGAAAAAACTGAACATTTAAAAACACTACTTTTTTTTAACATGGACAACAGGATGGTCATTGTGAGGAAGAGGGAGTATTAGGGAGATAAAAGGTAATGGAAAAGTACAATTTAAAAAAAAGGTATCTGTACATACATAAATACGCTCACAAATGCCCAATATGTAAATTATTATGCATGTAGAATTGGACACATGCACAGTATATTTCTCTGTCTCTCTGTGGTGTGTATGTGTGGGTGTGGTGAGAGGAGGTATGATTTTTTTTATCTAAAGAGAAACTCTCCAAATTTTGATTGTTTGAAGAAAAAGACTGGATTTGTCTAGGTAATGCCATGTTGAACTAATATTTCTTAAGGTGAATGAGTTGAAATACAAACATGCTTTTAAAACCACTGGATAGTAGCAGCAAGCATCTCTCCATTTTTTAAACGCAGGAGTAAAATATTTTTCTCCTAAAATTATCTAATTTTTCTCTCCTATTGAGAATCAAAATACTAATTAGAGAATTCTGTTTGTTAAGAATTTTATAAGGATGTAACTATTTCCTTTACCCTTCTGGTGTGAATTATTTTCCAGATTGATTTTTTCATTGTTTATGTAAATAGGTAACTAATAATGTCTGGAAAAAATGAGAATTTTATGTACCCTAAATTTCAACCATAATAATTTTAGTAAGATATATCATAAGCTATAATCCAAGAAGATATGGGACAGTTATTTTCATAAATCAAGTGAAGATGTATACAAATAAAATACATGTTCCAATACTATTTTTATAGAAAAAGAACAAAAATGCATCCATATCAGTTTATTTTGCTTTCTAAGTTTTAAACTTGCATAGGCTGAGTACTAGTTTTTCTAGGACCTTTAAAATACCAATAAAACATTAATCAAAACCAAGTCTCAGTTCAATTTTTATGGTAGAAATGATTCTATGCACATTCATTACTATTTCTGAAACTAGATTTTTATTCTCATTTGGGAAAAAGAAACATCTACTTTATTTTCTCAATCTTTTTTCATTCCCACTTCAAAGCTTCAAAGCCTAGTGGACTTCTTTATACTGTCTCCCTACCCTATTCTCCCTTTTATTAAAAGAAAGTATATAAACAAACTCCTTCCTGATGTGCCCTGAAATTTCTTTTGAGTGAATATATAAGATCTTTGTGGATCTAAAAGCCCCTTGAAAAGTTTGGAATTCTTATAACCAGCACACACATTAAATATAAGGTTTTCACATTTCTGAACTGCTGTAACCATTTTCTAAATTGTCATTCTGTATAGCCTTGCCCCCTACAATCCATTCAGCACAGAGTATCCCTACTGATTATTTAAAAATAAATGTTACATCATGACATCTCTCTCCTTAAAACTATCAAATGGTCTCCAACATCACTAAGAATTGTTTTAAATTTATTTATTTTTTCCATCATGGTCTATTAGGCCTTAAGGTGCTGGGCCCCCTTTTCTTGGCTTTATTTTCCACTACTCCCCAGTGGCTCATTTGGTTCATTCTATACTGGTCTCTTTGCTGTACCTTGAACTTGCTGAGAAACTTCTGTCTCAGTATTTAGTACCTGCTGGTCTCTGACTGGGGTGTTTTTTCCCTAAATATTTATCTAGCTAATTCATTCTCAACTCAGAGTTTATGCAATGAGAAGGATTGTCCTTGGTGCTCCTATCTAAAATGGTACCACTATCTTCACCACTCTGCATATCACCTCAATTCACTTGTCTTCTCTGCATAAGATGCATTACTCTGTTACATTACATTACATTACATATGTATTTGTATATATGCTTCACTGGTCTGCTGTTTCTAAAATGTAATCTCTTGGTGAGGAGGGCTTTTTCCAGTTTTCTTCATTGCCTTGTCCCCAATGTTTCTGAGCCAAGGAGGTGCCTAATGGATACCATTTGAATAAATGCATGTAAAAAATGCACTTTCTCAGATGGCTTCAATGCATCTCTGTCATTGCAGTGAGCTGAGACTACTCTGAAAGTTGAAAAGAAAAATATGCTCAGGCCAGATCCCAGCTCTGTCACTTGAAGAACAAGTTTACTGATATTAGATAAGTCATTTAAAAGAGCAGAGGTGTAATTTAGTCATTTATATTTTCAGGAATTATGAGCACAAGCACTTATTCTTCTCCACACACATTTTCCTAACACTGCTGATAGAACTATTTACTAAAAAATAAACATAAGCAGTTTGACTCTAAACCAGATATAGAAAAAGAATAGCCATAGTTTTTCTTAACTAGAATGACAAAATAATTCTAAACAAGAATATGTGACCAAGCAAAGAAGTCTGTTTTCATAACAGAGCAACTTGTCAGATTATTAATGTAATCACTGAAAAGTTTAGGTGACTTTCACAAAGCACATGAAAGCAGAATCGGGATCCAGATTTGGAAGTCAGTGTCACCATATCTACCCAGTAATTAATGCACTCTTTGCACCTAACCTTATGTTAGCATTTTAAAGGAAGATTTCTGGACCAAGTTCTAGAGTTAATAAAAGAGATTTTCTTGTGCTGCATCTGAGGACTCTGATATTTTTCTTTTAACTTTATTTTGTATCGGTTTTAGGTGTATAGCTTAGCGATTACACAATCATATACTTTACATACTGTCCCCCTCGATATTTCTGGTACTGCAACCGGCACCATACATACCATACATATTGATAGTTATTTACACTCAAGATAAACCTGTAAAAACATATCTTTAAACCACTGTAGTATGTGTGACATGCCATGTATATAATTATTATTATATGCATCTCAGAGCTGCCCCATATTTTATTGTTATATGAGAGCTATCCAGTTATACAAATCTGTCCTGTTCTAAGGTTTTTTCTTCCAGTACATTTACAAGCTTTTCATAGCAAAAATGTGTTCACTATCTTCCAAATACTAAATCTTTTTAGCCTGTAGTGAAGCAAAGTTGCTTGTGTCCCCATCTCTGTTCTACTTCTTACATAAGCATGCCAGACAGTGTCAACAAGTTGGCAAGCATGCAATGGCATCCTTTCTTCTTTCTACTTGGATGTATTAAAATATTGCATGTCATTACTGATGACCAACAATACTAATAATTATTCTAACATCAATTATCTAATTGACGGTCATGTAGGATGTCTGCAATGGAATCTCCATAGCAACAGTTTCTTTTTGATGCTACTGGTTTTATTATTTTAATGTAATTGTAAACTATTCTCAACTGTGGATTTATTTCCCCCTCAGGATAAGGTATTTTTTTGTATTTGGAAATAGATTTTAAATATTTCAGTGATCTTCAGATGTTTTATAATAGAGAAAAAACTGTAACCATAATCAAGAAAAGGAAGATTAGAGAAAAAAAGAAATTACAGAAACTAGAAGCTCGCCTCTACCATGTCAGAAAATTGACTGTGAAGTAACAAACTGGCCATTATTGATGATTATAAAAGGGATTATAATGTGACAATTTTCAACAAGTTTGCTGGTGGGTAAGTCATTAAGAGGACTGACGTTGGACCATGTCTTGAGTATATTATAGTGTTGGCCTCAGGCCTTTCCATGCCTTTAAAGAACACTAAGGAGTGCAACTGGCCTTAAATTCAGTGACATTACTATTTTGTCTCCCTCTAAAAGCAGCAAGAATTACACAATTTATTTCTATTATTTTCTGAATAGCCTTTGTGTAAAGAAAATAGTTTAACTCTTTAATAAAGAGATGAAAACTAAAATAATAAAATGCAACTCAGAGCATTTCACTCTTTATTCTAAACTTTTCCATTAACTTAAAGTCCAAACTTCTCACTGAGTACTTCAAAGACCTTGCCTCTGGCTATTTTATATTTGACCACATCCTCTGCCAACCACTGTATCTCACACTGCTCTCTAGCAAATGCCTGGCAACATACTTTCAAAACATAATATAAAAATTTTACTAGTGCTACTAGTCATAATAGCAAATACTTGTATAGTTCTTATAATGTTCCAGTAATTACTCCCAACAACATCACATATGTTTTAACCCGAACTTCAAACAACCAGTGAGATGAATAATATAAATTTCCCACTTTTTCCTAAGGACACTGAAGCACAGAAAGTTTAAATAAATTATCCAAGATTACATACCTATTAAGCAGCAGAACTGGATTCAAGATCAGGCAATCTGATTTCAGAGTTGATATTCTTAACCACTGTGCCAATCAACTAATCAAACCACAACTCTGAGCAGTAAACAAAAAGACATTCTGACCTTGACACTTCATAATCAAAGTGTGGAAACCCAAAGATAAGGAAATAATCTAAAGGGAACAAAAGAGAACTGACTTGATACTTTTAAGGGATTTCCAATAGTACTAAAACCTATTTTTCATCAAAATCATGGAATTTAAGAAAGTTATCAATGACATATTCGATGCATTGAAAATGACAGTCAACTATGATTTTTATATCCAGCACAAGTGGATATGAAAAGAGAAATTATGATATTAACATGTAAGCAAAATTGAAAGACTTGTTATTAGCAAACCTGCCCCACAAGACAGTACAGAAAGATATATAGACTAACATAAAAGCACAGCAGACTAATTCAAATTTATTGGAGAAATTTAAAACATCAGTAACAAAAATTATAGTATATTTTTTAAAATACTATTGCTTAGGATAATAACTAGAAATACATGTTTTAATAGGTAATGAATAAAGATGTAATTTTTAATACAATAATACTACAAAGAGGTAACATACAATGAAACTGCAGTTTGTGTATATTATTAAAATTAACTTGTTATTAATCTAATCCCAATTATTATAAAATAAAATGTAATGTTAACTGTAATCCTCAGGTAAACCACTAAGAAAAATAACTTAAAAAATAATAAAAGAAATAAAACCTGAACTAAGATGGCACACTAAACATATTTATTTAACATGAAAGAGGCACCAACAGAGTAACCAAGGGGGAAAAAACAAAGCAAAAAATATTGAAAATAATTTTAAAAATATAACTAATGCAATTATAAGTAATTACATTAAATATAAGTGGATTAAACACTCTCAAATACAGAGATTAGAAGACTGGTAAAATCATGATTCAACTACATACTGTCTACTAGAGATGAACTTTAAATTAAAAGACAAATAGGTTGAAAGCAAAAAGATGAAAAAGATTATGCTATGCAAAAGACAACCATAAAAATCTAAGTTGCCATACTGTATCAGACACAATAGGTGCTAAAACAAACAAACAAACATAAAACTGCATATGAAGAACATTTTATAATAGGAGTCAATTCATCAGGAAAATATGATAATTATAAACATGTATCCATCTAACATCAGAACTCTAAAATACATGAATCAAAAAAAAAGCAGAAGTGAAGAAAAAAATAGTTCAAAATAATCATTGAACAAATCAAAAACTGCAATGAGTTATTGCCTCATATCCGTTAAAATGTCTATTAAAAATAGTAAATTTTGACACGGATGTGGAGAAATTGAATTTTTTTTTTCATTGTTGGTAGGAATATAAAATGATATAGCTACTGTGGAAAACAGTTTGATGATTCCTCAAAAAGTTAAATATATAACTCATATGATTTAGAAAATCCACTTCTTTGTATATAGCCAAGAGATATGAAAGTAGGATCTCAAAGAAATACGTGTACACCCATGTTCATAGCAACATTACTTACAATAGCTAAAAAGTGGAAGCTACCCAAGCGTTAACAGATAAAAAAATAAACAAAATGTGGTATGTACATACAATAAAATATTATTGAGCTTCAAAAATGAAGGGGATTCTGACATTCTCCAACATGCATGAATTTGCAAACCTGTATTAAGTGTAATAAGACAGATGTAAAAGGACAAATTTCATGATTCTGTTTATATAAGACTTATAGAATAGGCAACTTCCTAGAAGACAAAAAGTTGAATACAAGTAACAAGGGTCTAGATAGCAGGAGAAATGGAGTTTTATTTTTATGGGTATTGGAGTTTAGGTTTGCAAGATGAAAAAAAGTTTTGGTGGCGATGGTCGCACAATATGAATACACTCATTACCACTGAAACACCTCGCCCATTGCATTGATGAAATCGATTGTTAATTGTTTATTTTATCTACTGATCAAGCAGTAGGAAATACTCTAGACTTATTGATAAGACATTTGCATGCCAGAGACTAAGGAATAAACCCAACAGAAATTCAGGGACTGTCCTCTAGTGAAATTTCTAAGCATCCGGTGGTAAGAGGCATTTCTTATGAAGTGAGTCAAAATTGTTACATTTGGCTGTTTTTAAAACCAAAAATAAAGTGTAACAACTAGAGGCCTTTTTAGATTTTGGAGGCAACACATTCCTCATCTGGGTGTGTTTGCTCTGGACATTTACAAGTGAGCCAAAAAGCTGATATTTTGGAATGAGAACCAGAATAAGGGAAGCTCTGCAGCAGGTCCACCACTCTGTCACTTGAGCCATGTGATCTAGTTGGTTTAATGGAGCAGGAAGTGTCAGTGACAGATAGAGGTACTGCTTGGAGCCATTAGCAGAACCTTATAGAAGAATCCTGGCACACACTTGCAATTTTCTGGGACATCCCTGAAAATGTTTTTTGAAAGGAAATTCTCCACTAGTGGACTGAATGCATCTGATTATTCATTTTGCTTCAAAAGAGAAATGACCAGAGTTCCAAATGTACACTGATTCATCATTAGCAGCGAATATTTGGGGTGAATGTTTGAGGTCTTGGGAGAAATATGATTAACAAACTGATGAAGAGGAAATACATAATATAAAATATTTATAGTTTTTTTAAATGACATCATAATTAAAATCCAGACCTGAGTGATGCTGAAGGACAAGTAGAGGACAAAGAGAGAGACAGACCATGGAAGTCTAGTCATGAACGCCTTGAGTAGATTTCCACACCTGTTGGCCAGGATTTTAAATGCTTATATATAAGTTTATCCAGAGGCTCTCCCTGCTTTTAGAGCAGAGAAGGCAAGCAGAACCAACATTCCAAGGACAGAAGAGAGAGTGGAGAGTCTTCAACTGCCCAGGCCCAGCTCTTGATCCATTGGCCCTCAAGTTCTTTCAATGACCTCCTCCTACAGTAGTCACCAATACTGTTTCATGACTTCCATATAATTTGGCCATGGCTCCATCATTTACCTGAGACAAAGTAAGACCCAGATCTCTCATCTTTTGCCTAATTCTATTGGTCAGGCCAGACACAGACCCTCTGACTCTCTGTTCTTTGTCTCATGAAAGTTAGCTGAATTGTTTGATGCTGTACAACCAGCTACAATGGCAAACACTTTCTCTTCAGGTTACTGAGACTAATGTTTCCCTTAAAAATCACTTCCCCTGTAACCACCCAGATACTCCTTCCTATTAAAGTATAAGACAAACCTCACCAGAAACTCTGATATTCAGATATAGGGGTCTCACTCTATTGCAATAACCTTAATACAATCAATTTCCTTACTTGTTTTGTTTATCTTGTATACACCTATTGATCCTTTCCTTTATATTAATTACACTTTTATCTGCAATTCCACGGAAATCTCATCTGATCCTCACAGTTATTTATTTTAAGGTTATAGCAACGGTGATTCAAAAGTTCTGTAACTGTAGAAAAGTACTTCTCATTCTCCATAATTGTATAAATTTTTTTGAAATGTACCAGAGAGGGTTCCCTAACTTTATGTAAAAGTGGTTCATTTCTATAAAAATATTGTTATCTCTAAAGTTAACTTATGCATGAAGGACAAGCCCTCTTAATCTGAGTTGTCACAGAAACTGCAGGTTTGAGATCTGTCAAGGATTTTTGTAGTTATTTGGTTGCTTATCAAAAGCTGTATTACTTATAAAATATATCTTAGGAATGATTATAGCCTGAATTTTAGTAGTGTTGGTTTTATCCTGCATGAAGAAATCAGTATAAGGTAGGAAAGACAGAAGTGCAGCTTAGCCTGTGAGCCAGGGTCGAATACATCCTACAGTGACACAAAGATGGGACAGAACCATGCCCTGCATGATTTACTTTGGAGTGACCACACTGTAATTGTTGTTAACTAGGTAAAACAAACATTAGTCAAATATAATTTAGTTTCTGGTGAGAGAGCAGAAACACATCACAAGGTTTTCTCTTTTGTAGTTATGGCATCTTGTATAATCTATTTCTCAGGACTCATAAAAAGCAAGTTATGAAATCAAGTAAGTTCCTTAAATATAAAGCATTAGAAATATGCAACAAAAGCCACAATTTTAATGGTGATGCCTTGAAAAGGTATGTCATCATTACGTAATACAGAATACTAACACTCATAATATCTTTTAATAACACAATCTGTTTTAAGGCAGGTAATAATACTTCAATTCTTAAAAGTTTTTGCTGACGTTAAATGTAGGGTTCAATGAGCATCAATGGTCAAAAACTCAGTTTCCTCACATTAAGAAGCCAGATGAGTCTCATTTCATGAAGGTATTATATGGTCTCATGTCATCAGAAGATTGCAGAATGATCTATTCCTTTCTTTATTTTCCCTTTTCAATGTTTAAAAAATTTTTATTCCAAGCTTATTTTGTTTATTTTTAGCTCATTTCAAATACCAGCATGTAATATAGACAAAATTTGTGAAATATTCTACATACCAGAGCATGAGAGAACATTTTTATCACATTAACTAATCAATCCATCTTTTCATTCATTCATTTAACTACATTCGACAATGTATTTTGCATTTTAGCTTACAAATAAAACAATGTAGGAATGGTCTTTTGTTATTTATAATTCCTTAATGTTTAATTTGCTTTCTGTTATAACTTTAGCAATTAGAACATTTCTGTGCACACAAGTAGATGCTTAAGATATGTTTGATATTGATTGACAGGTTAAAAGATTTCAGGCAGTTTGACAGAGAATAACTGAAATTGACAAAAGCATTCCCCTAACAGCAAAAGATACTTGAAATACAAGAGTATCTAAGCAGGCCAATGCTGAAAGATAACCCCACTGTTCTCTTTTATGAATAAACAGATTTTATCTCTTCAGCCTAGTTTTTTTTTAATTTGTATAAATAAAATATCCCATAGTTAATATTTGTCACCTTTAATTTTAAACCTCACTTTAATGCAAATCATTTAAAATACATAAAATGAGTTCTCACCCAGGCTTTGCATATTAAATACCCAATGAAGAAGCTGAACAAGGGCACACTAAAAATGTTTAAAAGCATTATTATAAAGCATCATTATAATTAGAGATATTATTATTTTATGTGGCATGAGAGTCCAAACTTTCTTCTGTCTAGCTGGGAAAATTAGTTAAGCTCCCTGAGGCTTTTTCTTGTCTACATAATCAAGCCATTGCATGGGATGACATACAAGGTTCCCTTCAGCTCTGAAATGCCATGACTATTAAGACCATCTAATTTATTACTAGTAACAAGTAGTTTGTCTTCAGGCAAATCTTGTTTATTGGAAAATATTTTAAGGTTGCACTTCTTGCACTTGGTCTAATAACTTTTCCTTAAAAAATCATATTCAGCTTTCTTTTAGCAAAGAAAGAATTTTATAATGAAATGTTTTTACTAGTAATTTTTAATAAGTTAATTGTATCACTTCTTAAGAGATAACCATGGGTGTCAACTAATTTATCTTAAATTAAAAAACGTGTCAGTCAATTGTTCTTGAAGAATATTAAAACCTTTAAAGAATCTCCTTGTCAGGAATTATTATTTCTAACAAAATGGCATATTCTTCTTAAATAATTGTAAAATGACTCCCTATTAATATGAAATAAACCATACATATCTGATGAACATGTTAGTAGTAGGGTTCTTGTAAAACAGTATGGAGGTGCATTGTTTTCATTTATTTTGTTGCTCAGTTTATTCCAGATGAGCCTTTGGAGCTCTTACAAGTTGACTACTGTGTCACTTTGACATGTTCACTGAATATTTTTACATTTCTTTACTTTCTAGGCCCATTTTATAATTTTATTTCCCAGTTCCAGAACAACATCAAAGAGCTTACTATATTTCTGCCTTTTCCTATCTGTAACTTTTTTCTCCAAACATGGTTTTCATAATCCATGATATATTTCATTTGCTCAACTCTATAATTAATGTATACTTGTCTTGCCATTGAAGAACAATATTTTAAACATATTCCTATGAGTCTAACTAGTTTTTTCTTTAGTTTTTATATGTATATTCAAAATACTCTTTTGCATAATGAAAGCTACTCTTGAAAAATGATATTCAAGTTGATTCCTGAATAAAAAGTAGCTAACCTACGAAGATGTAGGTGTAGGGCACTGGTCCAGATAGCGGGGTGGGTGGGGTATGACCTGTTCAGGAGATAAACTTTCTGAGTTTTAGAAACAGAAAAATGGCCAGTATAGACTTTGTGAGATCTTTATCTGCTTTCCAAGAGCAAATATAACTGTGTACCTTAAAGAAACATGATCTTTTAGTGGTACAAGAAAAAGTGTGAAGGTGAGATTTGTGTTGTAGACATTGTTCTACTTGGCAAACCACAAATCATCCCAACTTCTTTCTCCCACAGGCATCCCTAAATATAAATAATATATGCATTTAAATAATATTACCATTCCGTAACAGTTTCAAAAACCACACCAACAAATCTACCTGTAAACCAGGTCTTATATTTGACTACATTTCCTTTGTACTCATTGGCAATACCTTATTCAACCACTCTAATGTTTTAAGTTACCTTCGCTGCTATTTTCAGAAGTAAATAATCATTGAGTAACAGTAAACCTCCCACGTCTTTCTCTGTCTTAAAAAATGACTTTTTAAAAATATATTTTAAGTGAAGGTATTTATTTTTTTCTTTATTTATGAAACATGTGAAACCAAACATTAATTGAGGCAGGTTGAATAATAGTAAGAAATGCTTAAAGAGAACTCTAACTATAATTCTATGGAGGTGAAAGAATGAAAAAATCAACTTATCAATGTTACTAATAAGTTATTAAAATAAACACACTGATAAATTGAAATATCCTATGTTTAAAAAAATCAGAGATAAATTAAATGGACTTCTGTTCTTCTGACTAGGCATTTGGGTTAAAGTTAGTGTTGTCTGGCTTCTGGATCCGTTTCTATGTGACTACTTGTATGTGAACTCTGTGTCTGTTAGATTCACTGCCACACCTTTATTTTCCACTAGCGCGGGTTGAGTTTGAGGTTCCTGTTATTGCTTTACCTTTCAATCTAAATATGGGTTTTCCCAGCACTGCCACATAATCTTATTGCTTCCCTTCACTATGGCTCATTTTAAGAGTGAGAAGTGAAAGAAATATTTTAAATTCAAGTGATTCAGAGTAATTTTTATAAAACATTTTTATAAATTCTGAAGCAGGCAGAGGAATGGAAACCAGGGTTAGAATAAATGGTGACTAATAATATTATTAAATGAGGCAACCTTGTTCTTAACACTATGCAGGTTAAAGGACTGGATTTTGTTTGTTTGTTTCTTTCTTTCTTTCACTTTAAAGTTCTTGACTAGGAGCCCTGTAGAAAAAGAAAGATTATCAAAAGAAAAGAATACAAATATACTTAATATAAATTTTACATGATACAGGAGCTTTCATAAGGAAAGACAGAATGACACATTTAAACTTCAGTGCTTGTATGCTAAGTATGATGAAGAGTGGAGAGTTGTGAGAAAATGTGAATCAAAGAATATGTGCTGAGTATAGTAAGCAGAATAATTTACTTAGTAAGGCTTTAGTATTCAGATTTTTCTCTGTGTCCCTTTACCTTTGGAGATAAGAATACCCTTTCCATTTGAGTATAAGGAGGGCACCTCTCATATCAAGGTCTTTTCATCTGCTTCAGGAGTTTGAAAGTTCTTCTAGATTTTATGAATACCTCAAAGGAAGGTTAGAAGTTCCTTTCTGCAGATGTCATTTCTCAAATTCCGTAAGCTTGAAATACTCAATACACAAATGTGTCACATTTTGAGGTAGCATTTTCTGAACCTCATTATGGGAATATTTCTCAACAGGAAGTAATAAAATTCTTGCACTCAAGATTTATTGACAACTTGTGGTTATAGTAGTGTTTAGTTTAGTTGTCCTTGCTTTTCTTTCCTTGCTTCCTTAGTTTCTGGAGTAATTACTAGTATTAATTATGGCCATTTTAGTTTGCTATTAATTATTCTTTTAAGGGATAAAATATAATTAACTGTAAAATGATAATGTATTTCCTTTTTCAATACCAGTAGTCTGAAGTTCAGGAGCAAAGATGAAGGCATTGTCCAACTACTGCCTAAATGGAGTGCAGTCCAAGAAACAAACAAACAAAAAAAAAATGTCTTAGATCTACCCTGTAAATGAAAACGTATTTGCATAGTAGAAGTAGAAATTGGCCTCTCCACAAGCATGACTGATTAGGAAGCAAGGAGTGTGTATTCGTGTGTGTGTGTGTGTGTGTGTGTGTGTGTGTGTTGCGAATGGCGTGTTGTCAAGGAAGATAACATGTGTGCTATATAGGGTATAAGGAAGCTTTTGTTTTCCAATAAAGAAGAAGAAGAATCTAGCCCTAAGAGACTCTTTTGGTTTGAAATCTATGTACATTGTATTGACTAAGAATAATAAGGCTGCGTGGAGTCTTAAATTATATCTGGGTGGGCCTGGGTCAACTGGTCTCAGCAGCATTTGATCCTTCAACTCTCATTAGAAATCTAAACACCATACAAAATTTATCCTTCAGAGAAGCTGTTGATTGCTGCATCCATCCTCTTTCTTCCCTAAAATTGCTGCCAAGTATATTGAGCTAAAGATTTTCCTTAGAGAAAATAACTGTATAAAACTGTGGAATTCTGTAAATCTGGGTTTTATTGACTGGTACATAGAGATTATTCTTTAAAAAAAAAACTACATAGGAACTTCAGAAGATATATTGAAAACATAGAAATATTTCGCAAGTAATTTGCAGTTAACAAAAAACATTAGAATGTAGTGCTCGGCACATGAGATTCCATTTTTATATTTTCTTATATTTTTCATTATGCTTTTTAATGTCATCTCTGTTTTCATGCAAGTTAAAAATAATTGTGAATGCACTCTTTTGTTCACAAGTGAGTCACAGTTTGTTGATTCTTGAAAGAGGAGATAAAATAAAGTAAAACTAGGCACTTAATTTTTCTTCTTTCAAATATACCTAAGTTAATCTTCAAAGAAATTACTATGTTACATTTACATTTCTCTAGCGACTGTTTAAATTTTCAGTTTACACATCAGCAGGAAGTCAGGGGGAATAAAGGAAAGAATATTGAATTTGCAGTCAAATGAATTTAAGAACCATCTCAAATATATTCTTTCTTTGGATACTTTATTTAACCTCTCTGGGCATCAGGGTCCTCTTCTGGAAAGTAATGAAACTACTCCTTGCATAGGGTTACTGTGTCGATCAATGACCGTGCTCCTGAGAGCATGTTATAGAACTTCCAATGATACAGCAAAGTTTAAAACATGTCTTAATTTTTCCAGTATATGTTCCTTAAGAAAGCACTAATACAGACATTTTCTAAGGTTTTTATGCACAGCAGGTGAGCAAAGAAGTAGCAGGCTTGAAATTGATTGCCTTCACTTATTGGGAAATGTTCAAGAAAGACAAATAAGTTGGTCAATTCTTGTAAATACTAATCATTGACCTCTTGACAAAGACACAAATGGTACAGACTAGCAGAAGGGTCCACATCTATGACATGTTTTTAGCCAGCTATATCTGGTTCATCTAGGATTGCTATGGCTATAAGGACAGACAAATAAGAACAAAAACAAAGCTCTGAATTCTGGGGCATGCACTGCATTTAAATATCAGAAAAATTATGGTGTATTTCATTAATTCAGACCTAAAATATGTTTCCCTTACATGTGAGATACATGTGTGTACACATGTACACACAGACTTATAGAGATTTATTTTGCTAAACAAGTATCAGAGAACATCTTAATTTGCCAAGAAATGAAGTGTGAGTAAAACACCCTCTACCTTATCTCTACCTTACCAGTGGCTTTCTATTGGTTGTATCTTTGCAATTAGAATAAATATTGCTACTAAGATCTTTGATTCTTGTGAGTCTGATTTGGCAAATAAGTTATTTGTACTCTCTCTCACAGACATACAAAAGTCACTTTAACATTATCATTATCCATACCCCATTTTATCCTAAACAGATTTCATTGATAGCATGTAGCTCAGCTTATATAAGGTACTGTTTAGTTAGAAGTGATTTTTGTATCTACTACGTTCTAGACACTATGTTATCTTATAGCTTGTAAAGAGACATAATTAATTAAAAAGGCTTCGGAACTTCAGGTATTATTTGGGGATTAGGAATGAGAAAACCTACCTAAAGGAAGTCACTTTTAAGTGTCTGTGATAGATCCAGTAAGAACACTGCATTCTTGACAATTCAATACATCAAAGGCAAGTAGCAATGGAAATAACATGTTCCAATGACTTGGTTAAGAAACATATGGTATATTTTTTAAATTCCAAATAGGTCAGTAAAATTTATAATTTTTTCCCTCTTTCTCTCTCTCTTTTGAATACATGAGATAAATGTGTAGAGACATATTGTCTTTGTTATCAGGATATTTAGTTAAATTTCTTAGAAAAACTTCATTTTTAATCCTTGTTATTATTGTGTATCATATACAACACATTAATCACCTGGAGGACATTCATGAATAAAAAAGACCTTAATTTTGTGGCACGATGGAGCAAATGGCATCCACAGAGATTATTAATTTTTCACTCAAAATATCCTTACATTGTGAAGAAGTTTGGCTTTTGTTTTCCTGTTTTGTGTGTTCAGGCCACTTATTTGTTAGTCCCTTACTGTCTTTGCTATTATTTTTCTTTATTTTGAAGATGTTTTCCTATGGTGTGTACTCTGAGTGTTTAGGTAAAAAGGTCATATCACATGCATCCCAGAGATTCCAATATAAATCATATACCTATCCCTAACTAGCTGTGAGCCACTGGGGAGTTCCTTTAGCCTGGCAGGGCTTCAGTATCATCATTTGTATGAACAGAGTTTGAGCCAACAATCTTCTTCTAATTGCTTTAGTTGAAGTGCTTATTACCTCTGTTTCTGTGTAGTCCAAGTTAGTGTTTAAGTAAAAATGCTTCACCCACCTGTTCTTGCTTTAAAATGGTGGAATTTAGACAGATGTGCAACAGCTCTGGGTATTTTCCTTTTGATGTTTGTATTAACATCTTCTCAGAATGTTAATAAAAATATGAACTCATATTGAGAAAGCTTATTAGATCTGTTTATTTTATTTTAGTATGCTTTATTGTATATGCTATTACAGCTGTCCCAATTTCTTTTCCCTTTGTTCCCCTCCACCCAGTGACCCTTTTTCCTTCAGTTGTCCCCTCCCTTAGTCCATGCCCATTGGTTGTGCATATAGTTCTTCTCAACATCTTCCTGTCTACTCCACTCTCTCCTACTATGCTTCTTAATTCCTGTACCATCTCCCTCCCTTTCCTCTCTTCCCCCTCCCCACTAACCTCCTCCCAAAATGCTCACCATACCTATAATTCTTTTCCCACTCTCTTTGCCTACGTAGTCTGCCTTTGTTTCAATTCCCTAGCTTCTGTTGTTGGTTGTTGTGATACAGTTTTCATTTTAATGTTCATGGTTTTGATCCTCCTTCTCCTAAACAAGTCCCTTTAACATGTCATATAACAGTGGTTTTGATCTGATGAACTCCTTCAGTTTCACTTTGTCCTGGAAGCACTTTCTATGCCCTTCTGTTCTGAATGACAGTTTCGCTGGATAGAGTAAACATGGTTCTAGGTTTTTGCTTTTCATTGCTTTGAATATTTCTTGCTAGTCCCTTCTTGCCTGCAGAGTTTCTTTTGAGAAATCAGCTGAATAGTCTTATTGACGTCCTTTTGTACGTAATTCTCTTCTCTCTTGTTGCTTTTAAGATTCTCTCTTTATCCTTAATTTTTGACATTTTGATTATAATGTGTCTTGGTGTGGTTCTCCCTGGGTCCAGTTGTTTTGGAACTCTCTGTGCTTCCCTGGACCTGTAAGTCTGTTTCCTTCCTTAAGTTAGGGAAGTTCTGCTTCATTATTTTTTCACATAATTTTTCAATTTTTATTTCTTCTTCTTCACCTTCTGGAAACCCTATGATTCAGATGTTGGCCCACTTATAGCTGTCAGATAAGTTTCTGAGCCTGTCCTCATTTTCTTCACTTCTCATTTCCTCTTTCTGCACTGGCTGGTTGACTGTTCCTTCCCTATGTTCCAATTTGTTGATTTGTTCCCTGGTTTTCTTTCCCTCACCACTAGTTTTGTATGTGTTTTTGTTCATTTCAGCAGGACTAGCCTTCATTCTTTCCTTGTCTTGTTTAAGATCTGTTATCAGGTCTGTAAGCATTCTTATAACCAAAGCTCTGAACTGAGCCTCAGAAAGATTTCCTATCTGCTGCTTCATTAGATTAGATATTTGCTGTCTGGTCAGCTGTATCACCGAGATCTCTATCATGATCTGTGCCATCCTGACCATTTTGTGTTTACCTTTGCTTCCTGGGCAGGGCTGTCATGCCTCATATGCTATAGGGGGCAGAGCCCCGTGCACTCGTCACAACCAGGTGACCCATCTCACCACGCTGTAGTATTTTCTTCAAGGGTGGGGGTCCAAAATGGATTCCTGCCGTTCACTCTCTGCTGAGAGACTGGGAACCTCCTCTTCCATCCCCACCCTCTCCGGGCCTCACCATCCAAGGCAATGAAGGTCTGCCTTCCCCAGCTTTGGAATCGCAAGCTGATGGGTCTGGTGTGCAGCCGGGGATGCTCCCAGGCGCTTCTTGCCTCCCCCTAAATACGGGTGTCTGTGCTTACTGCTGTCCTGCCTCCTTCGGTGTTGCTGCTACAGACAGCACAGCTTGAACTCTCCTCCCCAGCTTTACCCCTCCTACCTGTCCAGATGAGCACCACTACTTTATAACTTCATACATTGGATTTCCATTTATTTTCTGTAACTTCTGTTTTTTTCTGGTTTTGCGGTAGTTGTATTCCTTCTTAGTTGTGGAGGGAGATGGAGCATGTCAGTCTAGGCCTCCATCTTGGCCAGAAGTCTCCTGCGTTTGTTTGCTTCCATGTCCCAGGGAGAGCTATTGCTCCTACTACATTGTAAGGGGCGGAGCCTTAGGTATTTGTAAGTTAACGGGCGAGCTGTTTCACTACGTTGTGGTGCTGTGTGTGGGGGTGGGGTCTGAGAAGGAATAATGCTGCTTTCCCAGCACTTACCCCTTTTTGAGACACCTCTCCCACTTTCGCACTGGACTGGTGCCCCTCTAGCTGCTGCCCTGGCCATTGTTCTCAGAGTGGGTGGGTCTGCGGATGTTCTAGGTCTGTGGGGACCCTTTAAACAAATGGACTCTGCTGAGACCAGCAGTTTCTTCCTTCATCCCAACCCCCACTGGTCTGCATAATCAGAAGCAATGAGGCTTAGTTTTCCCCAGTGCTGGGACAGTGAGCTGTGAGGTCTGGTGAGGAGCTGGGAATGCTCCCCAGGTGTCCTTCCTGACTTTTTAGAACGTGTAACTGTGCTTTCCGCTGGGCTGCTGCTGTTGCCGCTGCTGCCACCACCACACTGTGTCTTCTCTGCCCGGCTCCATCCCTCTTACCTGTCTGGATGAATATTTCTTCTTTATATCTTTGTTTGCTGGACTTCCATGCACTTTGATTTTCTGGAACTTCTGGTTGTTTCTAGTTTTGAGGTAGTTGTATTCCTTCTTAGTTGTGGAGGGAGATGCAGCATGTCTGTCTACGCCTCCATCTTGGCCATAAGTCTGTAGATCTGTTTGTATAGTGATTTCAATTAAAGCATTAATGGAAAATAGAAAAGGAATTATCATTTATTGACCTTGAATTTACCTTATTTTAAGTAAACAAGGTAGGTGATTTTATTCTTATCTGGCAAATGGGAAAAATAAATTTCAAAAGCTGTTATATTTATGTAGTGTGCATTTTACCACAATAAAAATAATTATTTAAAAGCATTTCAGGTGCCTAGAATATATATATTTTTAAATTTTTGACAATTTTATTTATTTATTTATTTATTTATTTATTTATTTTTAGAGATAGGGGAAAGGAGAAAGAGAGGGAGAGAAACATCACTGTGTGGTTGCCTCTCACACGCCCCCAACTGGGGACCTGACATGCAACCTAGTCATGTGCCCTGACTGGGAATCAAACCAGCGACATTTGGTTCACAGGCTGACGCTCAATCCACTGAGCCACAGCAGCCAGGGCTTCAGGTGCTTAAAATGTTAAAGAAGTTAACTATATATATATGACTTCAATCTAGATCCGTATGGAGGCCAAGTCTATATTGTATCATAATATGTCTATTGAGAAAAAGGTTGAATCATATATCCATTAACTCTTGACTGTATCTGATTTAGGGGAGTCTTTCCATCTCATTCATTGCCCTCTTTTGCCTTTCAGTTCTCTATTTTTTATCATCTATCACTCTTTTCACCTTCAAGGAAACTTTTCTCAGCTTTGTAATGTATATTAGAAAAACTAAAGGTATTACTGGCCTTTATATCATTTGCATCACTAAAATACAGTTAAATATGGAAGAGCAGAGTGGTTAAGTGCACACACTATGGAACTGGCATTTTGCACTGAAATCCAGATTTAAGATGTTATTAGATTTGTGCTCTGTGTGGCTTAGGTGAGCAGTCTTTGCCGTAAGTCCCATGGTGGTATCGTGGGGATAGTACAAATAGTATTTAAATTAAAGAATTGATGTTGGATTAAGTGGGCTAGTTTTATGAGGAAAAACTACTAAATATAGGAAGTTAGGTAATAATTCTAGGCAATCTCCTTACACCATTGAGAGCTGTTACTCCATATAATTTGAGCTTTTGGTACTCATATCAATAACAATTCCAGCATTTGGGGATTTATGTGACTTCCAAATTCTTTTTCCAATTTTGTGACTTCATACTTCTGTGATACCATATCATTACTCTGGGCTTTGATCTCAGTGTGTCTGAGACCAAATTTTAATTAAAACTATACCTGAATTGTTTCACTTTAAAACAGGGGTTTGAAGTTCTTGGTGACAGGATTGTACCCAGTATCTTAGTAAACCCACTGTGATTGCTCTGAAGAAAACTTTTAAGCTGTTTTCTCTATCCCAGAGAGCTTTAACATATTGGCTAAATCTGTAACTAGAAAGGAGAACTCTGATAAAATGAGGTCTGTGAGCTTACATTTGGCTGAGAGGTAGACAGAAAGTAAGGTCCAGAATATAGGTTGCTTCACAGTAGAAATAGCTCTACCCTTTGTTCAGAGTGTAGGGTATGGAGATAAAATCTGCTGGATTAATGGGAAACTCATCCACAAGATGGTGCACACTGCTTATCTTTGTTAATAGATTTTCCATCTTAAACAAATAGGTTAGATATTGTATTTTCACAGAATGGATAAAATATTTCTTTTGTTTCTACAGATAGATTATGTATCATATATTCGTCGTCGGCAGCCGTCCGTCTCGAGAGACGATGGTGTAGCTTCTTAAGAGTCTATCTGCACCGCCGAGAATGGCTGTGCAGTCCGACTCGGGAGTGACATGGTAGTATCTGTCTCCTCCCATGTTGAATCGACATCTTGCGATGACGCTGAAGCTACAGAGCCTGGGCAGGGTAATATGGAGGGTCTGCTGTTGCCCATGCAGCAGACCCCCCCTCTCTTCGCAGCTGAAGGATCCAAGGGAAAGACGGAGTCAATACAGCTTGGCTTCAGGTGCGCCGCAGGAGTTGCCGGTGTTGACTACAACGTCAAACCGCCTTAGGGACTCCGGCTCCGGATTTTCTGTCGGGGTTTACTCCCTTAGCCTTTCCCCTGAAGAGGTATGCCGCAAGGCAGCGGAGGTTTTTTGGAGTCAGAGTTTTCCTTCTCTGGTATCATATATTATGATCTGTAATATTTTATATTTCAAGCATATTATGTTTTGGACATTTGCTGTATGTGTCTATAGGTGTGTGTATTTGTGTCTACTATATAAGATGACTCATATTACTTTAGTCTTTACTAGATGATGTATAGATGGAGAACATTTTGAAGGCCACTGGGGAAGATACACACTATAAGAAGGGAGAACTGACTATTATTTTTAGTGAATGTTTAGGCAACAGTAGAACAATAAGAATATATTAACTATTTGAAACATCAGTTCTGTGTAAAGAACTATGCATTCATATACTTTTTATCTTTTTAATTATTAATATAAAGTTCTTTTATTAATGCAAGGTATGTATGTCTAACTTCCTTTGTAATTCTCTCACAAGCTTTATGTAAGTGTTCTTTATAGTTATTCAAATGTGACTCACTACTTAGTTTTAACTAACAATAACTACAGCTGAAAACAGGGAAGAAATACAGAAACTATAGGAACCAACTACAAAAGAGGATATAATATGGCAGGAACAGTAGTCACAGAAATGGAGCCAGTTGCTAATGCATTTAGGGCCAGTTCTAACCCAATCTTATATATACGACTTCCACTGAATGGAGTGTTGCTGGGGATGCCCAATGTATATCAGAGATCTCCTGGGTAGGGGGGTCCTGGTCACATGTAATTAGTATATGAAAAGCTTTTGATCTTTCCTGAGACCATATAAATCAGAAACTGCTCTTCTGTAGAATAGCAATATAGAGAGAAGGGAATAACATTGTTCCAAAATCTTAAAGCCCTGTGTTATGGTGACCCCACAGAAGCACACTAATAGCTCCATACAACATCCTTATTCAATAAATAGACTTCAAAAATCATCATCTCCAAAGTCTATATGGCTCATGTATCTTGCCCAAAAGCAAAACCCAATTAATATGACTTTTCTTGCTTTGAGTTCTACTCAGAAGTGGCAACCTTTTAGGTTATTTTGTAAATAGGCTTGGAATAGAATACCCCCCAAAAGTGTATAAAGTTCTTCGCTAATTATTATGCTGCCCTTCATCTTAGAAGAAACATTTCTTATATATATATATACATATACATACATACACATACATATATGTATATATATAGAGAGAGAGGGAGATAGTGAGAAACATTGTAGATGTGAAAGGCCATTGAATTTCTCTATTTTCTACCCTTTAGTGCACATATTTCTTATCAAAGTATCTAGTCATTACTTCTAGCTCATCAGCTATAACCTCCATAACATTGATAAAGAGGATACACATGGTATATAGAATAAAGAAGGGATCAATGCCCCCACAGTTAGATTATGGCATAAGTGTTACAGCTTTGGGATATGAGAATGAAGCTGTATTATTGGATCTGCTAGCTGTATGCAAATGGTTTCTGGTGCCCTTACTAATGGGCAGAGAAAAAATGCATTCACCAGATCAATACCTGAATATTAGGTGCCAGGATGTGTTGATTTGCTCCAACAAAGAAATTACATCTAGAGTAGCAGGTGAAATTGAAGTCACCACCCGATTAAGTTTACAATAACCGACTCTTTCTCTAAAATCCATTTGTCTTTGGCACAGACAAATAAGCAAGTGGAATTGGAATGTGATTGGAATCACCAGCCTTTCATAATTCAAGTTTGTGATGGTGTAGCTAGTCTCCAAGGTCCTCTAGGAAGGCAGCATTACTTTTGGATTGTTATTTTGCTAGTTAGAGATAAATCTAAGGGCTTCCACATGTCCTTTTCTACCATAATTGTAATTACTACACAGGTTAGGTAACCAAAGTGAAGTTTCTGCTAATTGCTGGGTATATGTGTATCGTTTCAATTATGCACGTCAGAATTAAGAAGTTTACTGCAGCATGGGGGTGGGGTTCCACTGCGTCCTTATGAGATGGGCCTTAATCATGTGGTGTCCATAGCATCTTATGCTGACTGGTGGAACACAGTTGCTCTTTGTGACTTCAGAAGCTCGTGTGACTTCAAAGTCAGTGCCCAGTAATCCCTGAAAACTGGTTATTTTTTCTTTCTTAGTGAACAATCATGCTGATATAAAATGAAGATTCATTGGAGAATGATATGAGGAAGATTTATAAAATATATTTTTAGAAGAGCAGCAACTTCTTCCTCCACAGTACCCAGCACCCTTTCTGTCTAAGGATTATGGCTTTGAAAATAGGTTCATACCTGATAAATGAAAGACAAGCCAGGAAACTCTTCCCTGATTTTTTGAAATAGGATTAATGTTCTCCAGACTTTGGATTCCAAATAAAAGTTTAATAGGCTGGCCATCTATTTCAGTCCCAGGGATACCATGATGAATTAGCCAGAATCAAAGATCTCTTTCAGTTCTGCTTACCATTATAGAAAGAATTACACAATTTATCTCTGTCACTTAAGAGTAAGCAACATTCTTCCTGCAATCCCGGGATATATCACCTCTATCAAATTCCAGGAATTTATTTTATGACAATTCCTCCTGTCACTCTTGGACTGTAGAAACTAACCCCTGCAAAATTCATTAAGGATGCTGGCATTGGGGGAGCAACGGGGGAAAAATGAGACAACTGTAATTGAAAAACCAAAAAATAAAAGATTAAATAAATAAACGAATAAATAAATAAATAAATAAATAAGGTTGCTAGCACTCCACCCAATGCATATTTTAAAGACTTGGTTAATAGATTATCTTCTTCAAAGAGACAAAATTAAGATTTGGGTAAGCTGATGTCATATAATATATCCTCTCCAACAGTCTAGACTTAATATGCCTTAAATACTTTCTTCTAGAGCAGGACTGTCCAATAGAACTTCCTATAGTGATGAGGATAGTTTATATCTGTGTTATCTAATATGGTAGCCACTAGCTATTTTTGACTATTGAACACATATAATATGGCTAAAACAACCATGAAACCAAACTTTAATTATACTTATTTTTATTTTTTACTTTTATTTTATTTTTAAATTAAATAATTTTGCTTCCTAATATAAAATTGAGGTAATATATTTTATACTGCATACAATTTATATTGAGAACAATGTTATTGAATATATTTCTTTAAAAGCAAACCAACCTTATAGTTTTGTTTGTGATAGAGCTACATAAAGAGTTAGCCTCAGTTCCATTTGTTTTTATGCCTTACTTTAATTGCTGCCATAATTGCTATAATATTTATTCAGTTTCTATTATTTCTTTTGATTTTCATGCTACTTATTCACTTCTACTTATTTCTTTTTAACACAAAAATTACTTGTAATATTGTGGCATAATATTAATTTTAATTACCAAATGTTTCTAGTGTTGTCATATTGGAAGTTATGATTTTTTAGTATGACAAAGAAGTTCTGGCATCTCAACTTCATTAGGAATCAATTGCATTTGAGTCCACATTTCAAGCAACAACCAAGTTGACCCCCAGCTTCTTGAGTAAACACACTTAAGTCTTTTTGATTAGTACACTCATATAAATAATACCAGCTTGATCTAATGCTATGTTCTCCCTATTCTAGCACTCTTAAAATCTGTTATGTCTTTTAATCTTGTCAAATCAAGAAGCCAACTCCAGGTTTCTTATATTAAGGTTCTGTTTTTAGACCATAAAATTACTTTAAAAGCTCTGAAAAAAACAGCTGGAAGTTTAGAAAAAAGAGTAAGCACTGGATTGGATGCACATCTTGAAGCTTATCAGGGAATCTGAGGAGCCAAGTACATTCAGCCACTGAAACAGGGCAATGAAGGATAACCTCCGGACTGGTCTACAGGATGTTGTCTGGTTAGCTGTGGGTCTACAGACAAGTGTCTGATGATGGAATGAAGGACATTATTTATCATCAGGGCAAACATTTGGGAAGATACGGAGTACATGAGCAGAGACCAGAAGGAATAAGCTATGACCTTCCTGAGACTAAACAACACTATTTAATTTACATCTTCCAAATATCATGGGAATATCTCTTTTGGCCAACACTAACCTGAGAACATACACTGTAGTGGTTCTAAGAAGTGCAATTTCCATTTTAACCAAGTTTACACTAGTAAAATCCATCACACTTTCCAATTTGAATATTTACTTCTTGGATTACCAATGATACATCTCAAAAAAATCTGTCTCAGAGTTTTAATGAATAACTGATTATAGTTGATGAAATTTGAGGATAATGTATGATACTGAAAATACAAATGATTGTTTTTTAAAGTAACATTGATATGACAGAGCTCCCTGCTCTCTGCTATGAAATTGTCTCTGCATTGAAGAAGGGTATGGTTATTATGGGTGCCTGCTCATCCAAAAATACCCACTATTCTGCAAATACAAGGTGGAGCAAAAGTATTTTACAGTTGTGAGTATGCAAAACAAAATTTATTTTGTATTATCATTTATTAATTATTATATTATTTTCCATATGAACAACTGTAAACCTACTTTTGCCCCCCCACTGCATTTTATAGTATCTGATTTAGAGGAATCATGTCTGTAGGCATATTTTTGAGAGATGAAGTGAATTCATTTAAATGTTTTAGCTTCATTTGGTAAGTTTCAAAACTGTACATAATCTACTTGGCTTTACTTTGAAGGTGTCATATGAGGTGGTGAGAGCTGTTGCTTTGGGGATAAAGGACAGATCCAACGTTCTGCAAAACAGTGTGTGGAGTGTACCACCTGAGTAGCTCTTCTCAACCTTATTGCCGTGTGGCCACAGACTATTGTATGTTTTTGCAGTAAAACAACAAATTTCCATGCCTTTTATGTTTCCAACCACTCCTCAGCCTAAAACCAACATATTATACAATCATAGTTTAGACAGAGCTACTCAGGGCTGAAGGAAATATGAAAAGCACAGGCATATGATTCGAAGAGAAATCAAGAGTTTCAATTTCTTAGAGGTTGTGAACAAAGAAAAACATGTTGTTCTTGTATAAATATAAAATTCTTGCATCTATGTAGTTATAATAACACTGGCTGAACTGAACTACAGAGTACAGAGGTTTTAGTTTCTATTAAAAATACCTAATATGGCCACCATATTCAAATTCCTGCAAACCACAATGTAACACAGACAATAACCATGAGCTCATTTCTCAACATATTTCCACTCTACTGTGTATTATACAGCTTCATGAAGCTAGATCAAAAATGTACAAAAAAAGCATGATTAAATATTTTACGTGAGCGAGTTAGTGAAATATAATGGTTAAAAGGGAAAACTCCTATACAGAGTCAGATGACTTTGGTCCAAACCCTCGTTTTTCTACTTATGAGCTATGAAATCTTAGACAAATTATCTTTGTTCCTCACTTATATGTAAAATGAGGATGTTAATAGTACCTACCTGTTAGGGTTGTAATAATTACTTGAGACAATACACACACCACACAAAACATTAAATATTTAATATATGTTAAGTAATGTTACTAATAGCAATTGTATTAGGCTATCTCTCCAATATGAGGATACTTTTCTTCTAATTTTGAGAGAATAATCTTATGAGAAAACTGTATGAGCATGGTGTGTTGGATCATTATTTTGCAGAAAGACAGATGCTGGCATTTCTCAAGTTGAATAAAAGTTACTTTCTACATTCCTTGTGCTGGCTGCCAATAATCTCACAGCACAAATAATATCATAGATCCCCTTTTGGAATATGAGTCTCCATTATGCTGAAACAAGTCTTTCAAAACAGGAGGATAAAAAAAGCTTTTCCAATTTGTTCATTGGGCAAACTATATTTCTAAGTATTTTTTTTTAAATCACCTTATGATTCTTGAATCTTTTTACCAAACAAGAAACAGTGAATGAAAATACAGAATGATCAGCAGCAATTTCAAAGAGAAAGAAAGAAAGAGTTAGAGCATTTTATTTAATAGAATATGCCACAGTAAGTGTCCATAGAAGGCTGCCTAAAGCCAGGTCATAGCCTTTGGCATACTGCATCTAAGACACATGCAGGCAGAAAATACGTCACAAGAGAAAAACAACCCATGATAATATCCTTAACTGTTTACAGTGTTCAGAAATAATATCTGTATTATACTTTAGATGGTTTGATAATTACTTATTATTAATTTTTTCTAGTCTAGAAATAAGTGATGCTTCTAAAATCAATGTTATGAGGTTTTTTTTATTTTTTCATTTCTCTCACATAGTTTTCCCATAAGCTAGTATACAAGTAAGCAGTATGTCTGTATATATTTCTAATTTTGATTGAATCACTTGGTGGGAGGGGTTTTTTTTTTGCCATATTTGTATTTCTTTATCAGTACCTATAAACCCTAAACCTTTATTGTGGCTATGCCAATATCTCCATCTAAGTCCTTAACTTTTTTTCTCTCTGGGTATGCTAATGCTGTGAGATGATAGAAATAGGGAGGACAAGTCAGTGAGAGCTGCATTTTTTTTTGGATCTGAGAGAATGATTTCTTGTTATAATAAACCAGAAATACAAGATACCACTGAATCTGGAACAGTTGACAGAATATGGTTGAACTTACAAACCTTCAAGAAACATAAGAGGGTCAAACAAAGCCAGTGTATGGAAAAGTCAGAGACTGGTTTGGGATAAACATTAAGAATTGCATTCAGAATGGATAGCTTCTGAACCCTCCCCAGCAGGTATCTGCCATATTTCTCCCATTCCTTCTGAAGCATCTGCTTAACCAAATAAATGGCTTTTCCCTCTTTATTTACGCATAAGCTAATCCAACAGGACCCCTTTGGACATGATGCAAAGCCAAGAGGAAGGTTTCTACCCCTTATTACAAGGTAGAAAATATGTACACACCCAAACCAATACACATTGTGGGGTCAGTGCACATGGTAGCAACTTTAATCAAATCACAGCTGCTACCATGTATATAACCTGTTATGTGGCCCTGTAGTTAGGTCAATGTTTCTAACTTATTACATTAAAATATCAATGTGGCAGAGTGTATTTCTGAACTCCAGATTTTCTAAACACTTCTAAGAGGCTATTAGAGTGATATAGAACAAAACTGTATCTCAGAAACTGAGGCTTTAGGGAAGAAAACTAATGGGTTATTTTGGGACTTTTTCCAGGGATTATAGAGATGAACAGAGGAAATGTTAGAATGTCAGGACATATATAACAGGTGAGGGAGGCAGAAGTGGCAGGAGGGCCAACATATGAATATTTAAAGAGAAGTCTGGGAGGAAGAAAAAAAATCCCCAAAACCCAAACAACAAAATGAAACCAAACCTAAGTCAAAGGATAAAAGGGTTTCATACAATATAGTATCAAAAAAGTAAAAGGAACACATTAAATGCACCAACTGGTGGCAAGTTACATCCATAGTCTATTGTAATAGGTCCTTCCAGCATCAATCATGTACGTTTCTTCTCATCTGTTATCTCAACATTATTTACAAATTTGATAACTAACAAGAGTCTCTCACAGGAGGGCAGACAGGCTTCAATCATTGGTTTCGGGATCTGTCTGTGCCATGTAGGCATCCAACTCGGCATCCAGGTGTCCTTTTGTTTTCGACATGTACGCATCCAGTTGGTTGTCCAGCTGCTCCTTGGTCAGTACAGGGCGAGCAAGGGCACCTCTCCCTCGTCCACGGCCTCTGCCTCTGCCTCCACAGCCCCCTCTTCCCCGACCTATCATACCCCGACCTCTACCACCGATTCCGCCACGACCCATAGCTCCACACCGTAGGCTCCCTCTCCCAAGACCTCCAGGACCTCAAACACTACTTCTTAAGCCCATTCGGGGGGCTACGGCTCGTCCACCTCGGAGCAGGTTTTGACCTCGGAGCGACATCCCGCCCCTCAGTAGGGTTCTCGTGGCATGTCCCCCACGTAGTCTTCCTCTGGGCAAGCCTCTCTGGACTATGGGTAGGCCTCGTCCTCCGACTGCTCCCCTGGCCAGGGCCCCTATGGGTCGGCCTAACCGTGCCTGGATGTTACTCTTACCCAAGTGCTGCTTTAAGCTCTTCTGCTTAATTTTTAATGCTGCCCGGACAGAGGGTCTATTCTCCATCTGCTGGGCCAGTCTTCTGTTTCTGGCACTGACTAGACGAGAGCTACATATTTTTAACAGTTCCCTCTTCCAGGAACTCTGATGGGAAATTGACCTCCTCCATTCTCTTTTGCGGGACTCCACCTTGTTACAGATCTTATTTTAAATCAGTTTCCAGAGCTGAAAGAAGCTTCAGGCGCTGCATTAGAGTTAAGAAAAGTTAGTCTGGAATGTGAATCTGAACTGCCACAAATCAAAAAACTGAC